>NC_141620.1:11524104-11824104 GCF_047967505.1 Dipteris shenzhenensis | reverse complement strand
ACTTGAGGATGTATGGGGAGGAGCTTAAACCAGTACCCACCATTGGTGGTGCATGTGGTGATGGATCATCGAAAAGTCAATGCTATTTGAGTTCGTTGATTAATATTGCCTACATACACGACACAAAATCTTGCGACAATATCTTATATTTACACGAAACCTTGAGACAGGATGAGGAGGGTGGTGAGGGTGGTGTGCATATACCTTCACACTTTGAGGAGGAGTATAGTCTCCAGGATGTGCCAGATGATGAGGAGGGTATGGTGGACAGAGGGTGGACATGATGGATTCTATTTTTAGGGGCAATGCAGGTGATGTCCGAGTCTGAGGCTGTGCACATGGTACCTTTGATAGAGGAGTTACAAATCTTATGGATCACAAGAATGTGGGTCTTTAATATTTCTAGAGCTCCTAGACATACCAATGACATTTTTGTGTGGAACACATCGATTGAAAGAGAGTCACATATGATTGTGGAGTCATGGCTAACTTCACACAAAATAGCGCAAAGCATTGCTATATAATGACGGTTTAGGGCACTTGATCTAAGAAGAGAGGGAAGAAGCTCATGGGTGTCTATTTTTTGGATCTTAATGGATTTCCTTGCATTTTGTGTTGTGATTTTGGAGGTGTGCAGATGGAAGGGACGAGTGGAAGCTTGTCAGATGATGCGCCAATGCTGGCTTACAGAGAGGTTGTATTGTCATTGCACTCATTGCAAGCGAGAAGTACAACATCAACGCCATATTGTCATGCGCCACTTGAGGATGTATGGGGAGGAGCCCAAACCAGTACCCACCATTGATGGTGCACGTGGTGATGGATTATCAGAAAGTCAATGCTATTTGAGTTCATGATTAATATTTCCTGTGTACAGGACACGAATTCTTGAGACAAGATCTTATATTTACACAAAACCATGAGACAGGATGAGGAGGGTGGTGAGGGCGGTGTGCATATACGTTCACACTTTGAGGAGGAGTATAGTCTTTGGGATGTGCCAGATGATGAGGAGGCTATGGTGGACATGATGGATTCTATTTTTAGGGGCAATGCACGTGATGTCCGAGTCCAAGGCCGTGTACATGGTACCTTTGATAGAGGAGTTACAGATCATATGGACAGGAGTGCGGGTCTTTGATATTTCCAAAGCTCCTAGACACACCAATGACATTTCTGTGTGGAACTACATATGATTGTGGAGTCATGGCTAACTTCACACAAAACAGAGCAAAGTGTCGCTATATAGCGACGGCTCAGGGCACTTGATCTAAGAAGAGAGGGAAGGAGCTCATGGGTGGCTATTTTTTGGATCTTTATAGATTACCTTGCATTTTGTGTTGTGATTTTGGAGGTGTGTAGATGGAAGGGAGTGGAACCTTGTCAGATGATGTGCCAATGCTCGGGAGCACAGAGTGGCTTACGGATGGGTTATATTGTCATTGCACTCATTGCAAGCGAGAAGTATGACATCAATCCTGTATTGTCATGCACCACTTGGGGATGTATGGGGAGGAGCCCAAACCAGTACCCACCATTGGTGGTGCACGTGGTGATGGATCATCAAAAAGTCAATGCTATTTGAGTTCGTGATTAATATTGCATGCATAGATGACATGAAATCTTGAGACAAGATCTTATATTTACACGAAACCTTGAGACAGGATGAGGAGGTGGTGTGCATACTTTACACTTTGAGAAGGAGTATAGTCTCCCAGATGTGCCAGATGATGACGAGGGTATGGTGGACATGATGGATTCTATTTTTAGGGGCAATGCACATGATGACTAAGTTTGAGGTCATGTACATGGTACCTTTGATACAGGAGTTACAGATCTTATGGATAGGAGTGCAGGTCTTTGATATTTCTAGAGCTCCTAGACATACCAATGACATTTCTGTGTGGAACACATCGATTGAAAGAGAGCCACGTATGATTGTGGAGTCATGGCTAACTTCACACAAGATAGCCGAGCAAGTGCTTCAAATACCAATCTTCTCTCCTTGCAGTTGGATTATTGTGGGACCATACACAAAATCTATGAAATTTGATTTTAGACGATTTAGTATTTTCATTCTTGATGTAAAATGGTTTAAAACTATTTACGACAGTCTTTGTTCTTCCCGAGCATTGTGAGGAGGTTCATACTAATGATTTTATTAATTGAATCTTTCCTTTCTTAATATCAATGATACATGTACTTAAGAATAGTTTTATATAATTGATGGCATTTGGCACCCATCTTCAATATAGGTGGTTTTTCATCCGGATCATTCTGATCCAAGATGGTGGTACGTTATCCAAGTTGCACCACGAAGTAAGCAAATTTTTGAAGAGAGAGATGTGGATATGGAGATGCCACTACCAATGCCGAATCCCATTGATTCAGATGGATTTAGAGAAGAAGATGAAAATCACAATATGAGCCAAGAGGAAGATGTGCATAATGACATCATACGGGACGAAGATGGAGATCACGATATTGAGGAAGAAGATGATGATCATCAAGAATCACCCGACTTTATTGAAGAAGATGATCAAGTCTATGGTGAACGTATGATGCCAGAGTATGATGATGATATAGGAGATCCACTCAGTATAGAGTTGGAGATAGACTTGTTTGGTGCACTAGACTTGGCTCAGGATGAAGCCAATTCTCAAACATGGACATGAATATATGAGCTTCAAGCTTGATGTACATGCTCTTGTACTTTTATTCTTTCAAAGGATCAAACATGTACGAAAAGATTTTTTTTTTGTCATTGGGTAAAACTATCTTCAAAGGTCGGTATGGGGAAAAACACTCTCTATAAAAAGTTGCTATATAACGACCTTGTACAAGTTTGGCAAGTGTCGCTATATAGCGACATCCAAGAGCACCAAATCCAGCTCCTCAAGCAGTTCCAATACATCAATTACAAGCCGAGGAAGTAGACTCGTCATTTGAGTATGGAACAAAGTACCCAGTGTACTATGTAGAAGGTGCAGAGGGTCTAATACTAGTTTATGCAAATCAAGTACATCCCAACACATATCGAGCACCAAACAAGTGCTACGGTTGTGAAGAAAATCACCGAATCGCAAAGTGCCCTCATCGTGGTAGCCCCGCTACTTTCCAACCACTCTGTAGAGATTGTGGCATAGGACATGCCTATATGGATTGTCCCATGAAAAATAAAGTCGCACAACAAACAAAGGTTAAGCCTGACATCCCAATCGGGATCATTGGGGTGGACCATCAAAGTCTGGGTCCCGGCAAGTGTAATACCACAACTTGTAAATGTAATTACACGCCAACAGAAAGAGGCCACCCAGGACCCTAACATTCCAATCCAACCAAAGCGACTTCTTAAAAAGAAAGCACAAGTGTCTCCACCTCTGCCAAGCAATGAGCAGTCGAGCTCATCCACATTAACTCTCGAGCCTCGAATAAAAGAAGCTCCATACCCAAATGCAGAGGTGGAGAAGGCTCGCTTTTAGGCACTTCAACAATGGGTACAAAAGGAATAAGCTAAATTTGAGGTTGAGAAACAAGCTCAAGACCCAATCCATGACTTGGACCCACAAAGTATTGATACTATACTTGAGCCTCTATCCCCACAATAGACTCCACAACATAATGTACCGCCATGTCAACTTGAAGGAGCCATACTCTCTAGCATCCTAAGTTGCCTTGTGTCAATTCCCATCGAAATCCTCCTACGGAATTGTCCCAATCTCTGGGAGAGTTTCAAAGGATGGGTTGAACTCAAAAATCCCCCTCCACCTTTGAACGACATCGAAGATATCCCTATGCATATGGGTGAGAGAGATCACATACGCAACATTATTGTGCCTTTGATCCACAAGGCATATAATGAAGTCCAAGCCATAGTGGATGGTGGAGCAGGTATAAATGTCCTATCAAAGGTGCTCTATGAAGAATGGGGTCTCCCACCAATGCAAAAGGCTGATTTCAACATACGCCTTGCCGATGATTCACGGGCTAATCCCTTGGGAATAGTAAAGGGTGTGTCCACAAAGATTGCAGGTGTCTGCTTTTCCCTTTAATTCACAATCTTGGATCTCCCCAAAAAATCCTATCAAATATTACTAGGACATCCTTGATTATGGGAAGCATCAGTCCTCGATGACTAGGGAACTGATAGATTGACAATCCAGAATTGCGACACCGCAATTAGGGTGAATGTGGGAACAGGAGCTATAAAACCAATTGTGCCTAGAACATTTAATGACACATCTTCAATGACAATCGCAAGCAAATAATCTCCCTTGCAATAGCATGCCATAGCTGGCAATTCACAAAACAATGTAAATAACTGGATACAAACATTGGCAACCATCGACAACTGCCATTCATTAGACCCCATCTTCTCATAGATAGATGCTAAGGTGCTACAGGTAGATCCTCCACTCACACATGAAGAACCAATCGATCTAGAGATGCCATTCTTTATGGCTGACCTCGAGTGGGATAATGAACCTGAAGAAGGTACCCATACCAATGATGACTCAGATTTTCCTTGGGACCTTGAAACTGAGGCTGAGAACACTAAAATTGAAGATCAAATATTTGATAATGACTTAGCCATTATGCATGCCCTAATGATAGTCGAGCTCCCAAAAGTTTAACCTCCAAAGTTGAATAATAGCAGAAGATTCCGCAAGAAAGCTAAAGGAGGAGATCGCAAAAAAGCCAAGGCCAAACACTTCAATGAATTCGAACGATCCAAACAAGGATCACCGAATTGTACCTTGCAAAGCCAACTCCCTCAAAATCAGAACCACCACCTCTTGAATGGTCCCTTAAGGGACTGGAAGGAGTATGTGCAGCAAATGAACCCTTACTTGGAAACACCTTACCATTGGAAAAGTTACCCCATAGTTCCCAATGTAAGAAGTTTCGGAAATATAAGCCACATGTGCGGATGAAGCTCGATCAAGAGACTTTAGAAAAAGAGAGTCAAGAAGAGCCTAACAAATTGGTAAATGCAACTATGCCACCCACTACACATGGCACATGTTAGGCTAGTTCAACACCATCCGAGGCCGATCTTTGAGAAGTGCCAGAATACTTCAAGAATTACACCAGTGGCAGTGTGCCAATAGCAATGCCAAGACCACTAAGAGAATTTGAAGTTCAAGAAACTGATAGCATTGGAGAAACTCCAATCTATGAGGGACCAGCAAAAACACACACAATAAACCTCACCCTTGAAGGGGAGGAAGAAAAACTAGTTTTCATTGGGAAACAGCTTCGACAAGAAGATGAAACCAAACTCAAAGCACTCCTAATGGAATACCGGGACTGCCTAGCATGGTCATACAAAGTGATGAAAGGAATTTCACTAGATGTGGCAGTACACACGATACCTATAAAGGAAGGTGCTCACCCTAAGGTATGTGGACCTTATCGCTTAAATCCTAAGTATGGCACCATGGTTTATGATGATGAACTTAAAAAACTTTTAGATGCTAGATTCATCTACGAGATAGAGCACACTGATTGGGTTTCACCCATTGTCATTGTGCCTAAATGCAACAAGAAGCTCAGAATATGCGTAAAAACTTAAAAAGTGTGAATGTTGCCACAATTAGGGATCACTATCCCCTACCCTTAATAGAAACAGTGTTGGAAAAGGTGGTAGGCTCCGAAATATATAGCTTCTTGGATGGCTTCAGTGGCTATTAGCAAGTGCAAATTGCTCCTAAAGACCAATCAAAAACAACATTTGCTACAGAATGGGGTATTTTTGCATATAGAGTCATGCAATTCGGCCTTTGTAATGCCCCGGCCACATTCCAGCGAGTCATGTTCACAACTTTTAAGTCATTTTTGAATAAGTTTTTACAGGTGTTCTTGGATGATTTGTGCATCCATTCAAACAAAAAAGACCACTTCAAATGTCTTGAATCAGTACTAATCAAATGCAGGGAGTATGGCATCTCCCTAAATCTAATAAAATGCCAGTTCATGGTCACCCACGGAGTTGTTTCGGAACACATCATCACTCAACATGGGATTGCAACTGACATGGACAGAATCAAAATCATCATGGAATTGCCTCCTCTTACAAATTCCAAAGGTGTACAGGTCTTTATGGGACATGTCGGCTATTATAGAAGATTTATATTGTGGTATGCCATGATAGCTAGACCACTTTACAAATTATTAGTGTAATTCTTATGGACCGAAGAGTGCGACCAAGCCTTTAAGCTTTTAAAGTGGTGCCTAATCACAGCACCCATCCTTATATCTCCCAATTGGGATATTGATTTTCATGTTCATAGTGATGGATCCAAGTATGCAATTGGGAGTGTGCTTTGTCAACCTAGTGAACACAAGAAAGACTACCCATTTTGCCAGTTGACAACTCAATGATGGAGAGATCAACTATACCACCACAGAAAGAGAAGCCCTAGCAATGGTGTATAGTGTAAAGAAATTTTGGCACTATCTACTAGCAAATGATTTTCTTCTACACCGACCATCAAGCATTAATTTATCTTGTGAACCGTTCGTGTACAATAGGAAGAATAACTAGATGGCTCCTCTTGCTTCAAGAATTCAACTTCAAAATAGTGGTACACAAAGGTGCCCAACACTACATTGCCGATCACATGTCTCGTGTCAAGTTGGGAGAAGAAGCCACTGGAGTAGAAGATGACTTACCAGATGCCACACTATTTCAAATAGATGTTGTTCCAAAGTGGTGTGGAGATATCGTTAGGTACTTAATGGCAGGAAGACCACCCCTTGAAATGAAAGCAGTAGATGCTAGAAAATTGATTCTAAAGGCTGCACCGTATCAACTCATTGTAGGACAATTGTACAAGATGGGCAAGGACCAGATATTAAGAAGATGTGTGATGCCTCATGAAATCATGCCAGAGTGAAGTCCATGAAGGCATTGCAAGAGGATACTTCCAAGGGGAAGCCACATCAAGAAAAGTTCTCCTCGTAGGCTACTAGTGGCCAACACTATGGGTAGATGCCTATGAATATGTAAAAGGCTATGATGTATGCCAACGGACTACTAAACCACAACACAAAGACTTCAATCCCCTAACAACAGTTGTTGCACAAAAACCATTTGAAAAATGGGGGATTGACTATGTGGGTCCCATACATCAAGCAACAAAAGGAACACAAGCACACTACATCATTGTGGCCACTGATTACTTTACAAAATGGGCTGAAGCTAAAGCAGTCAGAAAGGCAGATGCCAGAAGCACAGCAAGATTCTTATATGAAAATGTGATCACCTGATTCAGATGCCCCATTGAAATTGTGTCGGATAGAGGCACACATTTTGTCAATGAGGTAATCCAAGCACTCTTGTCTAGCTTTATGGTAATCCATAGAAAAATCACACCCTACTACCCCCAAGGGAATGGAAAATCCGAATCCACCAACAAAATAATATGCATTATCCTCACCAAGGTAGTAGAACTAGAGCGTTCTGATTGGGCAGAGAAATTGAATGTAGCCTTATGGGCATACAAAACCACGCTCAAGGTCAGTACAGGGAACACACCTTTTCAATTAGTATATGACCTTGAAGTTGTGGTCCCACTAGAATTTGTAATACCAAGCCTACGCATAGCAGTATAGGAGCGCATGGGAGACCGTGAATCCTTGAAAGAAATACTCTATCAGCTGGAAAAGCATACAGAGACAAGACTAGTCGCCTATCATGCCATGACAATAGAAAAACGCAAAAGAAAGGCATGGTTTGACAAAAGACTTAAAGCTAAAGACATCAAGGAAGGTGACTTGGTTGTGTTATACAATGCCAAAGTATACAAGGGGAAACTGAAGTATCTAGGTCAAGGACCCTACCAAGTATGAAAGATGAATTCCATTGGAGCTGTGCTGCTAGAAACATTGGATGGAATCCAATTCAACACAACAATAAACGGAAGCTGACTGAAGCACTACTACTTCGACACGCAAGCCACCCTCGACAAAAATGAAGATTTGGGAAACCATCTTCCTTAGTTAGGATTAGATTGTATCACGAGCACTCACTAGCATATGCACGTTTTTGTACATATAGTTTGCACTAGACTGTTACATGCACACTCATTGGCATATGCACGTTTTTTGCACATTTAGGAAGACCTAATCAATTTCGTATTAGGGATGATTGAGTCTTAGTTTCCCGATTAAATCCCACAAATAAGCATATAGTTAGACACATCACGTGCACGCACACGATTTTGCATAGGCACATAATAGATTGCATCAATAATAGTATCACACACATTCATTTCATACTCTCAAAGCATGCAATGAATTCACAAGTAGGACAAGAAGCTATGCCAAAACTCGAGATGAATTGGCAAAAGAGTTTGCAACCTCAGCAACGAGACCCCCGCCAAACATCACAGCCATCTCCTATATGTAAAAATATCAGACTTGCAGACAAACTTATCTACTACAAGCTCAATGATACGGGTGCAATCGCATCCAACATGTATGCAAGATAGCAAGAAATGCCAGCCTCAACAAGGAGACCCCCGCCAAACCTCTTCCCAAGATGATTCGATGGCAGAGTCTGCAACCTCACCAATGAGATCCCCTCTAAAATTCACAACCGTCTACCCCTACTTAAGAGGAGATAAGCTTCCTAACCATAGACCATAAGTTGTATGGTGCAAAAGCATTACAACAGGAGCTACTCGCATGCCACAAGCTCAACAACCACTGGGTTATGCACATGGCATCCCAACTCTGAAATCAAAATAAGACATAACCCAAGGACGGGTAATAAAATGGATCCGGGAGTATGTTGTCTCTGTGCGAATAGGGACTTAGTTAGAACATAATGTGTGTGTAGAGTAGTGGCAAAGCTCCGCTTGTACTTGCATAAAGCTAGAAATAATCCCTCTTAGAAATTCGACTTGCATGTTCTACATGCAAGTTCTACATACAATTCCTACATGCAACTTCTACATGCAACTCCTACATGCAACTCCTACCTGCGAGTTCTACATGCAACTCCTACATGCGAGTCCTACATGCAACTCCTACATGCGAGTCCTACATGCAACTCCTACATGCGAGTCCTACATGCAACTCCTACATGCAAGTTCTACATGCAACTCCTACATGCAACTTCACATGCGAGTTCTACATGCGAGTTCTACATGTAACTCCTACATGTGAGTTCTACATGCAACTCCTACATGTGAGTTCTACATGCAACTCCTACATGCAGCTTCTATATGCAAGTTCTACATGTAGAGAGAGAATGCCTTACAATTCCTACATGCAGAGAGAGAAGCTCTCAAACTTGTATAAATACCCCATAATGGAATGAAGCCCACACTCTTTGGAGCATTGTAATGAGTTCTACTTTGGTATTCCAAGAAATTGTCTCAAGTGTCCATGCTTCCTTGCACTCCACGTCCAAAAGCATGTCCTAACCTTGCAACTCGTCCTACCCTCTCCCTCTCCTCCTCCCTCCTCCTCCTCCCTTCTCCTCCTCCCTCCTCCTCCTCCTCCTCCCTCCTCCTCCTCCCTCTTCCTCCTCCTCCTCCCTTCTCCTCCCTTCTCCTCCTCCCTCCTCTTCCTCCTCCTCCTCCTCCCTCCTCTCTCTTCTTCCCCCCATGCTCTTACACCTTCTTCCTCTCCCACTCCTATGCTCCCCCTAAACCCTTAGTTCCTCAACCCTTAATCTCCATGATCTACAAGGGAGACGAGTTCTCCACCATGTACCCTACTCTAAACTCAAGAACCTCTCTCTAAACCTTGGAACTCCTTCTAACCTTGGAACCTCTTCTAAACATTGGAACCTCCTTCTAAACCCTGGAACCTCCTTCTAACCCTTAAACTCCTCCTAAACCTTGTAAACCCCAATGAAGAGGATAACCTTCATTACCTCAACCATGATGATACATGTTCCTTTTACACATGCATGCACTATGTTTGCTTACCACACTTAAGCCTACGTCTCTCACCGGAACACGACTCGAGGTCCTAAGCTACACGTATACTACAATGACAACCCCAATATATCTGTAGGTGACAAAAAGCCTCAGAACCCTACATATTGAGAAGACCCTACTCTTCCCATGGAAGCCGTGGGAAAGAGCCAACAGCAGAAGAGATAGCTTTTGAATAAGTAGTAGGGTCTTCATGATCAATGATGTCAAAGTCATCCACACAATCATGAAGAGAACCATGCTTAAAATCAATAGGCAAATCAACATAAATATCAACACTATCATCAGAAGCCTATGTGTGTGCAGGATGCAAATCAATATTGTCAACACATTACTCTGCAGATGGAGTAGCACTAATGACATCATATGAAGGAGTAGTAATGACATCAGAAGTAGAATCATAATCAAATAGAAAAGAATCATTATCAAATAGAAAAGGAAAGGTAGTAAGCAAGGACTGATTATTTTCTGCATCCTCGGTAGACCATGTACCTCCCATTAATTGCTCATTGAATATGGCATCGTGACTAATTATCACGTTCTCAGAAGAGAAATCATAGAATTTATAACCTTTAGAATTAGGAGAATATCCAATGAATATGAGATCTAGCTTCCTCCACGTATCTTTTGATACATGAATATAAGCAATGCAGCCAAAAGTTTGAAAATGTGATACAGAAGGAGTCTGCCCTATCCAAGATGTGATTTGTATCTTACCAGAAGGTCCAATTTTAGGAAGATGATTTTGCACAAAGATGGCTATCAGAATTGCTTCTTCCCATGAAAGTGATGAAATCTTAAAAAATTGCCAATGAAAGTGGTGAAATACCTGTAAAAAGACTTAGATGGAGGAAAAGGTCCACACATATCACTGTGAATGAGATCCAATAAAGCACATGAATGAGTTGAAGTAGATACATGAAAGGGTTTTTGATGATGCTTGCCAAGAGCACAATATTCCTAGAGGCCCATGTGAGGACAAGCTGGGAGATTCACGCCATCCAAAAGATCATGGATTGATAGCAAGTAACTTGGCAAAATCCGAATGCACGAAACGATGATGCCGTAGATTGCAGTCCAGATCACTAGGGGTTGTAACCACATTGGCAATATCATAATTTAAGGAAATTTCAAAAAGGTTACCATGCGTGTGGCTGAGGAGGATCTTATGGCACATGGGAGTGCTAGAGGATGAGGCAACTATGCTGAGGTGCAACAATCAAAGTTACATGGCCATTGCTAAAAATCTAGTGTTTCATGCACGCACAAAACATATAGAGATTCAGTATCACTATGTGCATGATTTGATCGAGGACAGGATAGTGGAATTGGTCTACTATCCTATGGAGCAAAATGGAGCAGATATCTTCACCAAGGCACTCAAGAAGGATCAGCTCCAGGGTCATCTTCAAAGACTCGGCATTGGGCCAAGAAGGTAGTTCACCTACAGGTGGACATTGAGGGGGGGTGTTAGATATGCTCAATGCCCCACCCTCCTGGTAACCACCAGTGGTCCAAGGTGCTCAAGTTGTACACAAAATCTCGTTTTTTGTTTGTAACCCTTGAAAATGAAGCATGAAAACTAGCACATAGCCTTAGCAATACAAGGAGAAACATGCTTTAACACTCACAAAATGAAATCTCACAAAAAATGAACCTACATTGCTCAAAGAGACTCACCTTCTTGAAAAACTTCTTTTCACACAAGTAAAGAGGGAGAAGCGTGGAGAGGGAGCATAAGTGTTAGGAGAGGGGTGAGTAGTGGTGAGGAGTGGAGAATAGAGAGGAGGAAAGCGAGGTCATCGAATATAGGTGGGAGGAGAGATTGCTTTTCTCACAATAGAGATTGCTAAAGAAAGTGCCGCATCGCGAGGTTTTGGGTTTTAGCCCACAGCGTCGCTATATAGTGATGCTGGTCAGTCGCTATATAGCGACGCTTATATTTAAAAGCATCACTATATAGCGATGGAACAGAGCAAATCGTCACTATATAGCGACCGAACAGAGCAAATCGTCGCTATATAGCGACAAAACAGAGCAAAACATCGCTATATAGCGACGCTTTAGGACACTTATTCTTTAAAGTTAAAAAAGAAGCTCATAGATGCTATTTTATTACCATTAATATATTTCCTTGCAACTTATGTTGTGATTTTATAAGTGTGCAGATGGAAGGGATGAGTGGAAGCTTGTCAAATGATGCACCAATGCCCGGGAGCACAAAGTGGCTTACGGAGAGATTGTATTGTCATTGCACTCATTGCAAGCAAGAAGTATGACATCAATGTTGTATTATCATGTGCCACTTGCAGATGTATGAGGAGGAGCCCGAGAACCAGTACCCACTATTGGTGTTGCACGTGTTGATGGATTACCGGTAAGTCAAAGCTATTTAAGTTCGTGGTTAATATTGGATACCATTATGATACGAAACCTTGAGACAAGATCTTATATTTACATGAAATCTTAAAACAGATGAGGAGGTTGACGAGGGTACGCATATACCTTCACACTTTGAGCAAGACTATAGTCTCTCGGATGATGACGCGGGTATGGTCGACATGATGGATTCTAATTTTAGGGGCACTACGTCCCATGTACATGTGATGTCAGAGTTTGAGGTCAAAATGTGAGAGTTGCAATCAACACAGTTGTACGAGGGTGCTAGGATGTCCAAAGTACGTGCTTGTCTCTCAATCTTGAATCTGTAAGTAAAGTATGGGTGGTCGGATACAAGTGTCTTGGCCTTAATGAGGTTAGCTCTTGCATTAATTTGACTCATTATTTGGATATTGTTTGTTCTGAGAATCATCATGTATGGATTATTGTACCAAATCATCATTATTCGAAGCCTATGTATGTTTGAATTATGATAGGTTGCTCCAGAAGATGTTGCCTATACCAAATACCATGCTCGCATCAAGAGATGAAGTGAAGAAGATGCTAACAATGGTGGGTATGGATTATGATACCATCCATGCTTGCCATAATGACTGTATTCTCTTTCGTCATGAGCATGGAGATTTTGCTAGTTGTCTGAAATGTGGAGAACAACGATATAGAAATGACTTGCAAGGTGAGCAGATACCAGTAAAGGTCTTGAGACACTTTTCCATCATTGCAAGAATACAGCACATGTTTTGATCCAAATCCATAGCAGAGTTGATCGGTCCACTGATGACACATTGAGGATTCCCACAGATTGTGTAGCTTGGAAGCACATAGACAATCAGAGGTCAGACTTTGCAAGGGAGCCACGCAACTTACATCTTGGACTTGCCATGGACGGCGTGAATCCTTTTGGGTTACGCTCGACATCTTGGTCAACATGGCCCATAGTCATGGTGAATTACAATATCCCACCATGGCTAACAATAAAAAAGGGACACCTCATGCTTGCACTGCTTGTGCTAGGGAAGTACAAGGCAAAAAATATGGGCATGTACATGGCACCTTTGATAGAGGAGTTACAGATTTTATGGAGAGGAGTGTGGGTCTTTGATATTTCCAGAGCTCCTAGACATACCAATGATATTTTGGTCTTGGGTATCTTGATGTGGACCATGCATGACTACCCAGGATATGAAGAGTGCGCAGGTACGTGCTTGTGTCTCTACATGTATAATATAGGATTATGCTTTTATGACTCTCTTTTGCACGCATGTCTTATACTAATACATTCATGCACACGTGCAGGACTTGTTATAAGTGGTTACCATGCTTGTCATGTTTGTGGACTGGGTTTGAAATCGCTTGCACGATACTCCAAACATATGAGAAAAAATGTTTATGAAGGTCATGCTCGATACCTTCCGCTGGACCATCTTGCACGTGGAGGTCAGTTTGATCCACCACCATCATATTTGAAGGCAAGTGACTGGATTCAAGCTTGGAGGGCAAATGGAGAGGAACCTCCTCCTGGTATGAAGAGGCTATCGATCTTTCACGAGCTTCCTTATTGGGGTCAGTTACAAATCAATCATCTCTTGGATCCCATGCATATCTTCAAGAATGTGGGGGCTACTATTTGGGCACACTTGGTTGGTTCCAAAGACTCGAGAGGAGTGCAAGAAGACTTGTGTGCTATGAATAGGATGTCTCGTTTGTGGCCCCAAGTGCATGCTTCGGAAAAATTTGTCCTTTCGAAGGCAATGTGGATCCTCTCTACGAGGGAGGAGGCAATGGTCAAGGCGGACATTGCCTCTTTTCAAACACCAACAAGGTACATGCATTGCCTGAAAGGAGCATTTTCAAAGGACAATAAGCTTAGTGGCTCAAGTCCCATGATTGGCACAAGGTCTTACAGGTATTCTAAGCTGTAGAATTAGTGTACCGATAATCGTGATGCGTTAGCGTAATTATGATTATGTTATATTGTTGACATGACTTCTTTGTTGCTTTGATAGTTCATCCTCCCAATTACAATAAAAAAGTGCTTATAAGAAGATGTTAGAAATGCTATATTCAAGATCAGTGGTATTGTGAGGTATGCTTACTATCAAATTGCATTGATTGCATTTTCTTCAATTTAAGCTGAATAATCTGTAGAGTGATTATGAAGATATCTTACGTGGGCATGTGAAATAGGTGGATATCTCAAAAAGAGATCTCCGTATCGAGCATCGAGAAGGCTAGGGTAGAATCCATCGAAGCCGTATGCTTGCTTGAGAAGCACTTTCCCTCGAGCATTATGACAACTCAAGTCCACTTGCTTGTGCACATAGTTGATGAGGTGGCTATTGCAGGTACCGTTCATAGTCGGTGGATGTTTTTTCTCGAGCGGTTTATGAAAACGCTGAAGGGATTTGTAAGACAAAGAGCAAGACCAGAAGCAAGCATGGCAGAGGGATGGCTTGTGCAAGAGTCGTTAGTATATATCACGGAGTTTCTTGCATCCACGAATCCCGATATGCCACAAGCTGAGCATAACAAGGATGATGATTGCATCATTGGCGAGGTTCCCCAAGGAAAAGGGATTGAAAGAAAGATGAGCGAAGAGCAAATGGAGATATTCAATAAGTTTTGTATCCTCAATAGCAAGGAGATGCAGAAGTGGATTAAGAGATATGAAGCAACCAAAGCAGAAAGAATAAATGCAAGGACAAGATTCAGAGTAATGTACAGGAAATCACAACCATATACACGGGATCTGGTTCTTCTCCCCAGTCACATGTCACTTGATTGGCTACAACTGGCTCTACGTAAAGCCGAACGTGATGGAGAGACAATAAACGAGCACGAGCGAGAGTTATCATCTGGATGCATGATGCATGTAAGTTTCTTACCTCTTGACATAATTAAGTAATTATTTGTGGCAATATACGCTATAAAATAGATGCATCTTCATTGTTTTAATGATGCTCTTTTATAGTACAAAAAGTACAGTGCATTATGGTCATATGGACGACATTTTTGCATGGAACGCATCGATTCAAAGAGAGTCACATATAATTGTGGAGTCATGGCTAACTTCACACAAGATAGCCAAGCAAGTGCTTCAGATTCCAATCTTCTCTCCTCACAATTGGATTATTGTGGAACCATACACGAAATCTATTAAGTTAATTTCAAACGATTTAGTATTTTCATTCTTGATGTAAAATGGCTTAGAACTATTTACAATGGTCCCCATGCGACACTGAGAAAAGATATTAGTAGTTTCTTTGCAATAGACTCCACCAAACATTGGACCGATGAAAGTGATACTTTTTTTCCTCCTGAGCACTGTGAGTAGGTGCATACTAATGATTTCATTAATCGAAGTTTTCATTTTTAAAGATCCATTGATACATGCACTTAAGCATAATTTCATATATATAATTGACGACATTTGGCACCCATCTTCAATATAGGTGGTTTTTCATCCGGACCGTTTTGATCCAAGATGGTGGTACGTGATCCAAGTTGCACCACGAAGTAAGCAAATTTTTGAAGATAGAGATGTGGATATGGAGATGCCACTACCAATGCCGGATCCAATTGATCTAGATGAATCTAGCGAAGAAGATGAAGATCACAATATGAGCCAAGAGGAAGATGCGCATAATGACATCGCTCCGGAGGAAGATGGACATCACGATATTGAGGAAGAAGACAACGATCATCAAGAATCACCACACTTTATTGAAGAAGATGATCAAGTACTTTTAGGTGAATGTACGGTGGTAGAGTACAATGATGATATAGGAGATCAACTCGGTATAGAGTTAGAGATAGACTTGTTTGGCACATTAGACTTGAAACTGTTGATGTAAATTCTCTTCATTGATTTTTTTCATCTCAAACTTGGACATGAATATATGAGCTTCAAAGGCTTGATGTACATTCTCTCATACTTTTATTCTCTCAAAAGATCAAACATGTATGAAAATTTAAAAAAAATTGCCATTGGAGAAAACTAACTTTTAAGGTCGATATGAGAAAAAAAGCTCTCTATAAAACGTCACTATAAAAAAGTATCTCAGTGTCGCTATATAGCAACACTTACAATTCTGATAAACGTCGCTATATAGCGACTTTAGAAATCGTCACTATATAGTGACGTTTGCCTAAAGTCGCTATATAGTGATGCTTCATGAGACGTGCTTCCAATACCAATGATTAGCATCCCGCACACACTAAACGTCGGTACTTAAACATCGCAATAGGATCCATGTGTAGTAGTGTTTAAGGAAAGCTATGGTTATTTGAAAACAATTTATTTAATTGCATAAAAGAAGGCTATGGTTATTTCATGATAACTAATTTAAGAAAGGCTATGGTTGCATCAATTGGAGTTTGGAATGTTAAACACTAGGCAATCTTATATAAAGTAAACTTTAAACTTTAATAATTATAAACTATTAAAGTAAACTTTAAAAGTATTTTCTATTTTCCATTGAAATATGATTATATGCACTTTCATCACAAGCGCTCTCTCTCTCTCTCTCTCTCTCTCTCTCACAATTAAAATTTGCACAAGAAATTAAACTTTGCACATGCTTCCTCCGCACATCCTTGCATAGTATTCTATTGCGTATGAGACAGAGATATATGCTAGTTGCCATGCTCTTGATCAATTGAACTTGGTCAAGAGCACAACAATTGGCATAACCACCCAGAAGCCTATGTGATGGCGACACGGAAGAAGCAAAGCCCAGACCCTAAACACAAGACATTTACAATGCATAGGAAGACAATTCTTATAGCAATCCTAAAGTCATGTCTCTCTCTCTCTCTCTCTCAACTAAAACTTATCTTTAAAGTCACTGAACATGAGTGTTACCAAAGACAAGAAATTAAACTTTTCACATGCTTCTTCCTCACGTCCTTGCATAGGATTCTATTGCATATGAGACAGAGTGGTATGCCAGTTGCTATGCTCTTGATCAATTGAACTTGGTCAAGAGCACAACAATTGGCATTACAACCTAGAAGCCTATGTGATGGCGACAAGGAAGAATAAAGCACAAACCCTTAGAACAAGATATTTGCAATGCACAACAAGACAACTCTTATCCAACCCTAAACCGCAACCTGCAATCATAAAACAAGAACACATTGAGAATACAATGAGACATTCAAAACCCTATTGCCATCATTGCCACAATTCAGGAGTCACTATCCTCATCATGTTCATCATCAATGTTCTCATCTTCAGACCCATGTGGCAAGCAAATATTATTTCCTTCATCTTCATCAGATTCATCCTCCTCATCGCTATCCTCCTCGGATGTTGCACCATCAGTCCTAGTTTCATCCTCTTCTTGGGGTTTTGGAATCTGCAAGGATGGGACTAATTCAGGTTGTATAGCATCCGGTGAGATATCATAGGTCCATTTTGGAACTTCCTCCTCATATCCCACATCACCTAATGTTTCTAGGATTTTATGATTGG
This sequence comes from Dipteris shenzhenensis, assembly GCF_047967505.1. NCBI lineage: Eukaryota > Viridiplantae > Streptophyta > Polypodiopsida > Gleicheniales > Dipteridaceae > Dipteris > Dipteris shenzhenensis. The sequence goes on along the minus strand of NC_141620.1, from coordinate 11,806,275 downwards.
CATAGATGTACACTAACTTCTTAGCTCGATCCTCTAGAAGTATATTTTGTAAAGTACTGTGAATGTACTTGTAATGACTCAAGTTTCTTTTTGAGCCCAAGTTTGAGCATGTTTGAGAAAGAACCCTCATTGCAATTGGGTGTAGAAGCTCACACGTGCCACCATTCATCATCCACCATTTCCAAGCAAATGTAGTTTCTGCCAATGCTTGAACATCGCTCGATGCAAACAAGCCCTCCTTGCATCGATACTTGGCTAACTCGTTACAATACTTTGCAAACTCATGGTTGTGGGGATAATATTGTCACACCACCTTATGAAAGTCATGCATAACAATTGGGATCTCTTCGGGCTTCATATTCCACCACTCGAGGTCTAAAAGGTACCCAACACTATGCAATGGATTATGAGTTTGCTCCCATCGTGGCCTAAACAATTGCCATAATTCCTTGTGTTTTGTAGCATTAAATGGTCTTCTCTCATTCTCTTGGCCCGGGCGAGCAGGGGGTTCCTCGCCAATAAGAGCTTGCTCAATACTCTAAAAGTTCATCCATGCTTTTCGGATTGTTGGAGACTTTGAGTCCAATGCCCTAAGCGCATATAATATAGGTTTCATAGCATTAGCAGCATCCTCAAACCGTTTCCATAATGCAGAGGGTCCCAATGTTTCTTTCAGGTCATGCATTTTCTCCTTTGTTGCCCTATCGATCAAGTCTAACATCCATCATTCAAATGCATCACAATGAAAAGTATCTATAAGAAAACTCCTATTTTTCACCAGATATTGCAAAGTGTAGAAGTACGTGGCAAATCTCATGGTTGCTGGCAATTGCAACATGGTAGAACCATCATGAGACATAGAGATTGCTTCAAGACGTTTCTTGAATTGTATTAACTTGATAATGTCTCGAGCCCCACAAACAATCTCTTTGAACCATGGCACTTGTTTATACCAATATTTCAATGCAAGATTTAAAGTATATGTACAACATGCAGATGCATATGAATTGGTATACTCCCTTTGTAATATTCTTCCTCCCTTTTTACAACTCTTGGCATTATCCATGACAACCTAAACAACCTTTTCAGGGACTAACTCTCTTATAACCTTGGATAACACACCAGCCATATATGTCCCTAACTTCCTTACATGTGAGGCATCAATCGATGTGTGGAAGGCCTCCCCAGATGGCGATATAACCATCACATTCAATAAAGCATGGCATTTTATGCTTCTCCACCCGTCTGAGAGAATTGTGCATCCGGTGTTATGCAGTTGCTCAAAAATTCTATGATTTATGTGCTCTTTATCTTTTTCATATGCCTTACCTAACAATGACATACGCAATATGTGGTAAGAAGGCGGCTTGAAGCCCGTGACCCATAGTTAACAATGCAATTCCATGCAGCTCTCATATCATCATTATCGACCATACTCAGTGGATATCCTAATCGCAAGATTGATCTACCAAGTACATACTATGCATTCTCCAAGTAATGAACTCGGATGCTCTTAACTATCGTGGGTTCCCTCAAGTTAAGAGTAGAAGTTTCCGATCTAGCTTCATGAGCCTCAGGTGGCGATCTATCTTGCATGCTAGTATCCAGACAAGGAGTTCTGACATGGGAGCCTGCAACACTAGTACTTCTGTCATTGTGTATGCTTACAAACTCTACTCCACTTACATCTTGACTTCCCAAATTGATCTTCTTCATATTTTTCTAGAAGCTTGCATCTTCTCTGTCAAGGTGCAAGCTACTACGATAGCTCCTGGGGCCACACAACACTAAATGCTCTTTCTTGAGTCACCAAGCAAGTGGCCTCTTATGCGAGGTGCTCCCCAGATTTTTGTTTCCACAATACTTGCATTTCCACTCAACATAGTCATCACGAATATTAATAACAAAGTCCCACTTTGGACCATGTGACTTACAGTTCCCCCCCTATGCATGTGGAACAACTCTTTGAGAGGATTGTGACACCCACATAAATCTTCTCCTCGTATCTTGGTTAAAACCTCACACGGTGGATCAAGCGTTGGGGTAGTGCCCATTTCGGCAATGAGATCCTCTTCTGCAACTCCTTACCCCGGGAACATTTTTAGGCATATCAATACTGGCATGGGCATGACTCGATGCATCCATAGTTTGCCTAGTCACAACTCATCTTGAAGATTGTGAATGAGCATTTCTAATCTCAAGCATTTTTTATTCGTAGTCGCAACATGTGCCCTATTTTTGCTCAAGTCATTGCCATCTCATCTCCCCCTTCTCTCCATACCTAAGGCCCTTAGCTTAAGAGTCAAGATTGGTCACTAACAATCGCATTCATTGGCACTCATGATCGTGGTCCGCAAGTTCCCCAAAACACAAGGAGTCAGAGTATAGCCCACCCTCAAGGACACACAACAAACACTTGCATCCACTAGCCCTCATGTTTGTGGTCTACAATTTCTTTAAGACGTAAGGAATTAGACGAGCAAACCACATCTAGAGGTATAATGAATGCCGACTCACTCTAACCCACTTAGCCCTACAACTATTCAGATCCACATCATACTGGTTCACTTTCTTTCCCAACTTATCCGGATATGAACAACAACCTGATCGAATGGCAAGCCTCTATCACCATTTCCACCTATATATAGCCTTGGGGCACATGAGAAACTAGAAATTTACACCCCACAGCACTGCCGGTGCCCAAGACACTACCGACGGTAGAATTAATATTCCCGACAATAATATTAATTATCTGGATGGTACATATTACCGCTAGTATTTACACCATCGGGATAATTAATATTACCACCGAGAATATTAATTCTACCGTCAGTAGTGTCTTGGGTACCGGCGGTACATTTATCCATTTTAGCTGTGATTTTTTTTGGTAACCTACATGATCACATTGTTTTCACGCTACTTGGAAGAGTAATTAACGAACGTTAATAACCCATTAACGAAAACATGAAAATGTGATTGTAATCCTTGGTATTTTCAAGCCCAACAATCAGAGATACAATGACCATGCTTATCACAATAAGAACAATGTTTCTCAAGATATTTGAGCTGAGAAGAATTACCATCTCTGTACGGATGACCACTACGTCCATATGTGGAGAAAGAATGCTTGCGAGCAACACAAGCTGTCTCACTGAATCTACATCATCTGTTGTTATCATGAAATTTTCATGAGGCTCTTTATGATGCTTGCATCATTGGGCGTACTCAATCAAAGAAATACATGTTTGATCGAAATCAATCTCATTTTTGTTCAAAAGGATGGTAACAATATTATCATATAATGGATCCTAGATTATTTTGAGAAGATAGGTCACCAATTAATTTCATGGAACAGGTGCACCAGCTGCAGCAAGTTGATTGATGATATTCTTGAATGACTTAAATGAGTTGTCATTGGAACTCGATGTTTTGACTTACCCCTACTGATGAATTGTGTTGTTGTGAAGATTGATATAAAAAGCCACACCTACATTCTTCACATGTTCCCAATAAAGTCTCTTGTTTGCATATAGTGGGGGTGTTTCATGACACCTCTCAACTTGGATAGAAAAACTTTGTATTTGATCTAAGTGGGAAGTTTCCACCCAAGATACTCACATCAAATACACAATCGAACCTCCATCTTTGCCCTTTTGTTTTCTTTTTCTAGAGATTCATTTGAATATTATCCAAACCTCTTTCCACATGGAATGAGCCACCAGAGGGCATTAAAGCAAGGGGCTTAGGCATGGGTATAAGTTGTTTTTCCATAGATCCTCCCTCAGCACTATCATGTCCCAACTTTCCAGACTTTGTGTGTTGTCCTTGGAAGAACCACAATCATCCACCTTTTTCCTCTTTCTTTTCCTTCTATCCTTTGGATGAGAAACATTACTCTTATCTACTATTTGAAATTCCAAGGAAATCATCTCAAAACTATCTGATTCCTTTTTTACATTCCAACCCATCTTCTTTAGTGAGTAATCATCCCAATCTTTAATTCATATGAAGTTGAATAATGTCGATGGAGCAAGATTATATGGCATGCCCTTCCCCTTCATCTTCAGAACATTGCAATGAGCTCCTTCTTTCCTTGTACAATCCATTGAAAGGAAATCCTTCTTTATGTACAATCCATTGGAGACATCCTCCACAATGCTATTTTTCACAAAGCTCAAACAAGGATTTTTGAGTGCAATTAAAATAATATTAGGTGTCCTTTTCACACCACTGTCATATAAATATCTCCTTATTTGATGAGGATTGCAATTCAAATGTGTTGATAGAGGCTAGAAATGTTGTATCTATTCATATGCTTGCCAATAACAATGTTAGAGTCATGCTGCTAATGACCTCAAAGTTTGAGAAAACATGTGTGCCTTAGGATCTATGGAGCGCTCTAGGGTGGATGGAACCTATGTGGAGACATGATGAAGAAAATGCTCATGACATGCACCTCAAGTCAATTAGGTTCCAAGATAGATTAGCTTGGACTCATAAACAGAATCTTGAGTGAATGTGCATTTTTCTTCTATTCAAGAATACATGATAGGCCTCTTATATAGAGAGTTCCCTTTGAATAGTCAACATCTGTGGGATCCTCTAATCCACATCTCTCCTTGTGGATATCCTTGATCCACATCTTCACATCATGTAGTCCACATCTTAGGGTGGCTACTTTAATTCTTTCCTATACCATACCTTAGCCTTTAATCTATGTGCTCATGGCACCATATCTCAACACCTCCCCTTGCTGCCATGATCCATTGGCTACTGCAATGTAGTTAGATGTGAGTTTACATTCCATCACCTACTCTTAGTGCATACATTTCTCCTTAAGGTGGTCAAGTGTGGTTTTATCATTTCAATACCTCCCCTAGGTGCTTTCATACCTACTCTCAGGGGGTCACATTTGATTTACAAACATGTGGGTTGAAGGTGGCAAGGATGTTGCTTCTCAATGCTTGATGTTGATGGTGTTCTCTTCTTTGCTTGATGTAGCTTGATGCATGATTCTTTATTCTTCCATGTTCCTTGATGCTTTATGTGTGGATGCCATGTTCTAGGCTATGGTCATCTCATGCATTTGTGCTTCCGGCATGCTTTTTGCATTCATGGGTCGCTTTTCCATTTGTTGCAAAGGTCTTACTAATTTATTTCTTTCAATATTGGAAGTGTCTAATTGCTAACAATGATTTTGACTTGTTAGGCGCGTAGAGCTCAAAATGGCAATCACTTTCTCTTTTTGGAGCACGTGCAAATTCTTTTTGGATTGAAAGTTACAGCTTATTGAAGTTTTGACAAAAAAGGGTCCTTTGATGATGTGGCACATGCTGTTCACATGTAGCTTACAAATTGTGCTTGGTAGGGGCGATGTGCTTAGGTGGCACTTAACTAATCCTATCCCTAACCATGGTTATTTATTTGACTATTGACCAAGGTAAGGTTTAACTAGCCTTAGTAAGACCATAGACTAAACCAAGGGTACTTCTAACTAACCCTGGTTACAACTACCACATGTCAATTGTGGGACCTTATGAGAGAGAAGGATACGGTTGATGATGTTGATGGCGCGTTGTGGATGAATGCCAGCTTGCTACTTGATCTTGGACCGGTTCCTTCTGTTGCTTCTTCACCTTCTACATTTTGCGAAGGTTGTTGCCTCCATGGAGCTTAGACGCCCTCATCTTGACCTTCAGACACACAGATGCAATTTACTCTAGCATCATCTCTGGGATGGAGAGTGGTTGCAAGCCAGTCAATGGAGCACTGGCTTGTTAGAGAGGTGTTGTCTGTGGTTGTGAGATCATTGATGAGACGGACTCAAGTCTGTTGGGTGTGGAGTGATGTCCCATCCAAGCTCTGCTATGACTGTGATTCATGCAAGGTAGGTGCGGGTTATTTGCATGCATCCAAGAGCTTTACGTGCAACCGCACTTAGCAGAAGGTCATTGGAGCAGCATTGCTCATGGACGTTGAAGCTACTGTGAGGTAGTTGATGGGCATAGCTTTGTTGCAATGCTATGGGACTTGGAGCAATGGAGGCGCCTGTGCATCCATAGTCACATGCAGTTGGTGCCGAGCGTTGCTATGGGTAGCCCATCGACCGAATATAGAGAGAGTGGTTTACCATAACTTACACAAAGTTCTGGTTAGAAGCATTGTTGACGGGAATCTCTCCGGTCTTTGAGCCTTTTTTTCTGGGTAGCGGCAAACCTACGGCACCGTAGATGCAGAGGGGTGGCCTCTGTGCAAGGTATGCAACAAGCCCAAGTCTACGTTCTTTTAGGATAATTCGCACCCGATGCAAGCAAGATAGAATAAGTTGTTGATAGAGCAGTACACCTTGCAATTACGAGTTAATGACATAGGGATGACAGCAGCAGCTGCACTTACAGAAAGCCAAACCTAACTGCAAAACCTTGCTTTTTCTAGGACTACAAATTCATGGTCTTTTCGTTATTGTGACTATCCAGTAGCTATTCCAAAGCCTGTGAAAAAAAAAGTTGCATCATTTGTATCCATTCCAAGAAAGAGTGTAGTAATGGGTCTCATTGGTATGCGTGGTAACTAGTTGCATTGCGAGAATCAATTCACGCTTGGATTTGTGCCTCTATTGACTGATTGGCTATGTGAGTGGCAAGATCTGATTTGTCAAAGAAACGGGCATGGCTTGAGCTAGAAATCGGTGATAAAGACTCAAAGGGTAACCTTTCTCTCTCAAAGTAGGATAGGATATACTTGTCTCTCTCTCTCTCTCTCTCTCTCCTTGAGGATAAAATGGACTCTAAGATCTCTTTATGACAAGAACGGAATGATGAGAACTCTCATGAATCTCTCAAGGAGAATACTCACCAAGGACTCTCAATCACCCCAAAACTAATCTATGAATGGGAGCAATCCTACTGAACTACTAATAGCTAAACTAGGAGAGCTAAACCTATTAGATTTGTTTGTAGAAGGAGGTCATTTTAGAGTCAATAATGCAAAATTTAACAAGTTTCTATTAAATCCATACTGATCATATATGCTTTATGTATAGAGTCGATCCTGACCATATATGCTTTATGTATAGAGTCGATGAGCTTGAGTTCCCTCTTGATTTTTATGGGATATTGGATGAGAATTTGGGATGGTTCCATGACTCCTCCACCACTTGGCATGAGCCGGTAAGGGTTTGTGACTATTGTGTGCTATATTGGCTGGAAATAAAGATTGCCCGCTAACACCAGCTTTTGTTTAGATATTCCATCTTTTATCGTTTACCATATTGGTCCCACCTCAAGATCAATCACCTGCTTGATGCCATGCATATCTTCAAGAATGTGGCATCTACCATTTGGGAACATTTGAATGGGACACGAGAATCCGTAGGCATAAGGGAGGATCTACGTACCATAGAGAGGATGCGTGAAGCTTGGCCACAAGAGAGACCAAATGGGCATGTTTTTTTACCTTGTGCACCATGGAGGTTATCAAAGCTAGAGATGGTGGCGGTGAAGCGTGCTATTACTACAATTTGTACTCCCACTGGATGCATGAGGTGTTTGAAGGGGGCCTTTACAAAGAGCAAAAAAAGAGGTGTAGAGCAATTATATGGCTTGAAATCTCATGATTGGCACAAGATGCTCCAAGTAAGTATTTTATGTGCATAATATCTTTTTCCTTTCAAATTTGTGAGTGAATTAAAAGCAACTAATCAACCATTCCTTGTGTGTTTAGTTCATACTACCTACTAGCATTTTGTAAGAAAACAATACAACGTATGTGCTCAACAGATAACAGGATCTCATACGCGAGAGAGAAAACTAGATAGTATGGAGAATCAAAAATTTGATTACTGTAGAACTGATACAATAGATGGCGCTGCCTCCCAGCCGTGTGCTCCGGTGAGAGAAGCTTTGATGGCATGTTGAAACAATAGGGGACGGAGGCTGGCTGCTAAGGAATCAGGGTTGCTATAGCCAGTGATGAAATGGGCTTCACGGGCTTGCTCTTATATAGCCACTAGTCGTAGTCAGTTGGACCCAATTGGGTGACCAACCCAGTCCGCCCAAAACGGTCGATTGGGGGTCGGTCCCGAGATAGGCCACCGACCACACGATAGAACTGTGGCATAAATAGAGCAACTAACCTACGGTTTTCGAGATCATCTGGGACTCCAAACGGGCCTCGTAACCTGAGAGTGGGCTACCTCGGGAAATGCTCTGTCTACCCTCAGTGCGGTCAGTCATGGGATGCCTTCCCACACTTGCATGTAGCCTAGTTGGCAGTGTGCCAACTCCGTCCAACCATTAGGCCACACATGGCCCCCATCTAGTGTCCAAACCAAGACCTACCGGATAACCGAGCTACTCAAATGCCTTCTCCTCATATGGGGGGCTTACAAATAGAGTTAGCTAGTTCCCGCGTAGTTACACGAGAGTGGAGCATTGATATCTAACACCCCCCTCAATGTCCACCTGCAAGTGAACTTACTTTTTCAGCCCAATGCCAAGTCAATGAAGATTCCTCTCCAGCAAGTCTCTTCCAAGAGCCTTTGTGAAGATGTCAGTAGCATTCTCTATAGTCGGACACTATAGTCGGACAGTACACCACATCCATGATGAGCTCGCGTACAAAGTGATATTGAATCTCAATGTGTTTTATGTGAGCATGGAACACCAGGTTCTTTGCAATCGCCATGCAACTTTGATTGTCACATGATAACTACGTAGGCTTGTTCTGCACTGCACCCATGTCCCCTAAAATCCTCCTCAACCACAATGCCTTGCAAGAAGCAAAGCATGCTAATTTGTACTCAGCCTCGGTAGAAGAAAGAGCAACTGTGGGTTGCTTCTTGCTGACCCATGACACAGCTCCAGATCCAAGTGAGAAACAGTAACCTGTCATTGATATTCTCATGTCCACATCTCCTGCCCAATCCAAGTCACAGAATCCCGTCAAGATGTTGCTCTTGGTATAGGTGATGCCATAATCAAGTGTGCCTTTGATGTATTTTAGCACCCACATCCCTACCCTCTAATGGTTCTCCCGGGGCTTATTGGAAAACTTGCTTAGTACACCAGCCACAAAGCTGATGTCCGGCCGCATGTTGCACAAGTAAATCAAATTGCCCACACGCCTTCTGTACTTTGCTTCGTCCACCAGTGGTGATGAATCCTTGTTTGAGAGCTTCATGTCAACTTCCACAGGGGTACCAACTGTCTTGCACTCAGCGATGCCAAATGCCTTCAATATCTCTCCAGCATACTTCAGCTATGAGATGAAGATCTGTTTTGGCTCTTACCAAACTTCAATTCCCAAACAGAAATGCATCAGTCTGAGGTCTGTCATTTCAAACTCTCTTCCTAGCAAATGCTTTGTCTGCAAGATCTTCTCTCCATGGTTCCCTGTTATGACAAGGTCATCCACATAAAGGACCATGATCATACACCTGCCTCCTTCTCTAAAGATATATAAATTTGCATTAGATGGGCTCCTCTTGAATCTGTTTTGCAGAAAGTAGGCATCAATTTACTGGTACCACGCTCGTGGGGCTTGTTTCAGCCCATAAAGTGCCTTCTTCAGTTTACAGACTTTACCTTTTGAACCAAGGATAAACCTGGTGGTTGTTCCATGTATACCTCCTCCTTGAGATCTCCATTCATGAAGGCAGATTTTACATCCATCTGAAACACGGGCCAACTTCCCTGGGCAGCTAAAGCCAAAACACTGCGAATTGTGGTTAGTCGAGCTGTGGGAGCAAAAGTATCTTGATAATCAAAACCATGTACTTGTGTGAATCCTTTTGCCATGAGCCGAGCCTTGTACTTATCCAACGTGCCGTCGGACTTGTACTTGTCTTGCACACCCACTTGGTGCCGATTACCTTGCATTTTGGTGGACGAGATCTACAAGGTCCCAAGTGTTGTTCTTCATTATGGAGCCATACTCCGACTGCATAGCCTCCATCCACCTATCATCACCCTGTGTCTCTTCAAGACTCTTGGGTTCATCAGTGCAGATCACTTCTGTCATCAAAGCATAGTTGACCAAGTGTTCCTACGCCCTTCTTTGCTCCTCTAATCTCTTGGACCGGTGGTGTTCGGATGGTTCCTCCTCAATGGCTAGAGGTTCTCTGCTGTCCAAAAGCTGCTTTACCCACTTCAGGAATGGTCATTGCCGTTGTGGTTCTACAGGCTCTTCTTCATCTTCTTTATCTCGAATCCTCCCAAGCACTGTTGGGGGAGTTCGGTCTGCTGTTGGTGGTGGTACTGAATGGATATCTTGGTCTTGGTTGTCTGGGAAGGAAGCATCCTCCTCCAATTGATGCGGCTGTTCTGAGAAGACCACATCGCGACTTACTATTACCTTCTTGGTAATAGGCTTATAGAGACGGTAACCCTTTGCCACTGTAGCCCAAGAAAATACACTTCCGGCTCTTCGGTTCCCATTTGATCCTATTAGCATCAAGGACATGCACAAAACAATCACATCCAAAAACTCTAAAATGTGCAGCTGAAGGTTTCTTACCAGAAAAGGCCTGCAGTAGAGTCATCCCTTTCACAACCTTCGTGTAGCTACGATTCAGAATGTAAACTATCGTGTTATATGCTTCAGCCCAGAAAGTCTTTGGCAAATCTTTCCCTTTCATCATACTCCTACCCATTTCGCAGATGACACACATCTTGCATTCTGCTACTCCATTTTGATGTGATGTATGTGGCCGCTTGATCCCGTGACTTTTGCAGTAACTTTCGAATTCAGTTGTTGTGAACTCTCCTCCTCTGTCTGATATCAACTTCTTCATCTTCCTCTTGGATTCTTTCTCGACCATTACATGCCATTCTTTGAACTTACTAAAAGCCTCCTCTTTAGTCTTTAGGAAGTATATCCATATCCTTCTACTGTAGTCGTCGATCAGCATCATGAAGTAGTAGGAACCACCCAAATCTTCCATCTCCATCTTTTCGCAGAGGTCCGTGTGAACGAGCTCTAGAGGAGCCTTTACCCAACGGGCCTCTTTAGGAAAGGGCTGCCAATGCTGCTTGCCCATCTCGCAAGCTTCACATACATCGAGCAGATCTAAAATTTCTAGTAGGTCTGCAATCATTCCACTTTTATGCATCTCCTTCAAAGAACTAAGGTTTAGATGACCAAACCTCTCATGCCACAGCTTAGTGTTCTTCACATCAGCTCGAGCACTGAAAGCTGAGAGTTCATAGATGTTGCACCGTGTACCTTTACCAATGACCTTCCCTTGAAGATCCAAAATCTATGCACCATTCTTATCGAATTGAACTATCGAATTGAACTTTGAGGTCCCGATCCGTGATTGCAGAAATGGATAACAAGTTCCTCTTGATATCTGGCACAAAAAGAACATCGGACAACTGTTTTACAACTCCATCTGACTTGAGAGCAATCGCACCTTTTCCTTTTGCTAGACATTTTGCATCATTGCAGACTACTACCAGGATGTCATTCCCTACCGGCTATAGAGAGGTATACCAATCCTTCTGACTAGTCATGTGGCGCGATGCACCACTGTCAATAATCCAAGGTTCATCCACATGTACATGTACTGCCTCCATGCAAATCTCCTCAATTGCTACGAACAGCTATACTGGTACTACCTACGCGCTCTTGCTAGACTCTTTCTTTACTCCGTTCTTCTCATCTGCAATCTTCTTCTGGCACTCATTCTGCTTGTGCCCTACCTTGCTGCAATAGAAGCACTTGATCTTCTTCTTTCTCTTTTTATCATCAAAAGAAGATGGGTTACCAGAGTCCTTACCCTTACCTTTCTTTGATCCAGTCCAGAAAGCCGAATCTTCTCTAGTCCTCGTCTTTTGATGCATCTCCTCCTCCAGAAGCATCGTGCTGAAATCCTCAAAGTTAAGGGGCAGATTTCTGTTCTGCATATTCAGTGCCGTAACAAGACCGTCGTACTTTGGTGGGAGAATCTGTATGCACCTTTGTGCAAGATTCTCGCTGGTGATGGTGATGCCAATCGCAGTCATCTAATCGCGCAGATTCTTCACCCTGGCGATGAACTTCTCTGCCGCTTCAGACTCAGACAATTTCTCGTTCACGAGTTGAGTCCCCAGATTTTGAATCCACGTCTGTTTCATGGTCTCATACTAATTTTTCAGGACCGTCCATGCCTCCTCTGCTGTGGTGACATGTTGAATTGATGCCATGATGGAATCACTTACATTGCAGACAATAGAACACAGTGCATCTGCATTTCTTCTTGTCCACGCGAGAATCTCATCTGCAGTTGGTGCTATCTATTGTCCTGCATTGGCTGGATCCGGTCTCGCAACCGGCCTCACGTCCATCCTAGTAGTAGTATCCCAAAGCTCGTATGCGCTTAGGATGGTTTTCATATTGAACTTCCAAAGTGGATAGTTAGAGCCGTCCAACTTTCCCCTTTTGCCGAACGGTGGGATTCGCAGTCTTGCATGCTAGGCCATCTCTCACAATCTGCTCGCAAACAAGAACACACTACCAAATCTTCTTACTAGAGTCCAAGCTCTGTCAACAAATAATAGGATCTCGTATGCAAGAGGGAAATCCAGATAGTATGGAGAATCAAAAATTTGATTACTGTAGAACTGATACAATGGATGGCGCTGCCTCCCAGCCGTGTGCTCCTGTGAGAGAAGCTTCGATGGCATGCTAGAAACAATAGGGGACGGAGGCTGGATGCTAAGGAATCAGGGTTGCTATGGCCAGTGATGAAATGGGCTTCACGGGCTTGCTCTTATATAGCCACTAGTCGTAGTCGATTGGACCCAATTAGGTGACTAACCCAGCTTGCCCAAAACTGTCGACTGGGGGTCGGAATAGGCCACCGACATGATAGAACCAAAATACTTATTTGGAGAATCTTGTGCCAATCATGAGATTTCAAGCCATATAAATGCTCTACACCTCTTTTCTTGCTCTTTGTGAAGGCCCCCTTCAAACTCCTCATGCGTTGAGTGGGAGTACGAATTGTAGTGATAGCTCACTTCACTACCACCAACTCTAGCTTTGATAACCTCCATGGTGCACGAGGTAAAAAGACACGCCCATTTGGGCTCTCTTGTGGCCAAGTTTCATGCATCCTCCCTGTGGTGCGTAGATCCTCCCTTATGCCTGTGGAATCTCATGTACCATTCAAATGTTCCCAAATGGTAGATGCCACATTCTTGAAGATATGCATGGGATCAAGCAGGTGATTGATCTTGAGGTGGGACCAATATGGTAGTCGATAAAAGATGGAGTATCTAAACAAAAGTTGGTGTTAGTGTGCAATCTTTATTTCCATTCAATATAGCATACAATAGTTACAAACCCTTACTAGCTCATGCCAAGTGGTGGAGGAATCATGGAACTATCCCAAATTCTCATCCAATCTCCTGTAGTGGGTGACTGTGGGGGGACTTCATTCCAAGAGGCGACATATCTAGGATGATCAGGTAGGATAAATCGATAGTGATTCTCATAGATGACCTCATTCAATGCGTCTGCTCGTGAGGCAACTAGCGAAGGACCACAAATAGGACATGCATGGTAACCCATGTAGTGAGACCTAAACGATAGGCACAATAAAGAGTTCAAGGTGGGTTCAGGGTGCCACATTGATCTCGCCTCAAGAGAGACCAAATGGGCGTGTTTCTTTACCTCGTGCACCGTGGATGTTATCAAAGCTAGAGATGGCGACGGTGAAGCGCGCTATTACTACAATTCGTACTCCCACTGGATGCATGAGGTGTTTGAAGGGAGCCTTTACAAAGAGCAAGAAAAGAGGTGTAGAGCAATTATATGGCTTGAAATCTCATGATTGGCACAAGATGCTCCAAGTAAGTATTTTATATGCATAATATCTTTTTCCTTTCAAATTTGTGAGTGAATAGCTATAAGCAACTAATCAACCACCTCCTCGCGGGTTCAGTTCATACTACCTACTAGCATTTCACGTAGTGCATCAAAGGACGTGAAAGATTGTATTTACAAGATGGGCGAGCTTGTGAGGTATGTGAGCTCAAAGGAAATAGATCCCACCACGCTTGAGAATGCTCGAGTTATGTCAGTGGAGGCGGTTTGTTTAGTGGAGGAGACATTTCCACGTTCTATTCTCACAAGCCAACTACATCTCATAGTACATTTGGTGGATGAGATTGCTATATGCGGTACTATACATGCACGATGGTTGTTCTTCCTCGAGTGCTTCATGAAGACCTTGAAGGGCTTCGTGAGACCCGAAGGTAGCATGGCCGAGGGTTGGTTGGTACAAGAGTCACTTGTATATATTTTTGAGTTTTTTGTTGATGTGGATAGCTCTCTCCCACGACTATGAAGAGATGATGAAGACCTAAGGATGACCTCTATTGTGCCTCAAGGAAAAGGACGCAACAAAGTAATAGACACGGAGTTGCATATAATAGTATCAACCTCTTTTGCATGCTTAATAGTGATGTGATGAAAAGATGGGTGACAAGATACGAGGATGCAAAGGCAAGAAGACAAGAAGAAAGGGCCCTCTTTCGTACACACCACGGATCTCGTGTGCCATACCCTCAGCATCTAAGAGCACTTCCAAAGGATATTCATGTGGATTGGCTACTTGATGAAATGGAGAAAGCAGAGAAAGACGAGGGGATGCATATCACAATGGAAGAATGGGAGTATGCTAGGGGATGCATGAGCATTAAGGTCGGTATATAGAATGTTATGCATAAGTTAGGAGCTTTTTATAATTTAGATTGCTTATTTAATTGATTTTTTCTTGGTGTAGTGCACTATGTTCAATGCTATATGGTGTGAGGGCAAGCATTTTCGAACACAACGGATTGATGATAAGAGAAACACACAACGGACACACTAGTACTACCGCAACAATGTGAACAGGTATTGTGCACACACATAAAAATACTCGCTTCTAAATATTTGATGCAAGAAAAGTAACATGATTGTATTTGTGTTTGAATTAGGTTGTCTATCAACCAATGGTGGATAATAATAGATGGTGGCATGTCATACCTATTATGCCACGTTCCAAAGTGATGTATAGTACATTTACTAATATGGAGCGTATGGAGGATGATCATGGCCATGGACGTGATGATGACCGTGATACAAGAGAGGAGGATGATCATGAGATAGGAGATATAGATATTGAGGCCGGCATTACCCGTGAGGACGAGCCTACCATTAGAGATGCTGATTTCGATGAGCACATGAGTGGCACAAGTAGTAGTGGGTTGAATGTATTTGTAGATCTAAACACTTGTATGGATTTTGAAGTAGATAGTTTGGCAAGGGTTGATCTCATTGAGGATGAGATTGAACCGTAGCCCCACAATTGATATTGGCAAAACTATTTTACATATTGTCTCATTCTCCTCATTTCACTTAATTCTTGTATATGTGGGCTTGCAAAAAATTATGTGCTTTGGTAATCATGGGCAATGTTTGGAAAGCAATGATGTATACCAAAATCTCACTTTCTGTATTCTCTGAAGCGCGTTTATTTACGCGTCTAAATGCACGTCTGAGTCTCAGTGTAAACGCACAAATAAACGCGCAAATACACGCGTAAATAGACACGCTAATAAATGGGATTTTAGATGGGCCCATATTTTCTCAGGTCAAACGCGCAAATAGATGAGCGTTTAGCCGCGCATTTAGATGCACCCGTAATTTCTCTACTAGAGCAATGCTTATAGATGCGTCCGCTATTTTGCGCGTCTACCAAGCGCGTCTATAGTTGCTTTGTGTTGTTGTGTATATGAGTGACCATATGATGTTTAATATCATGGATGCTTTTACCAAAGCTATACTTTAACATTAATATAAAAAGATTGTAAAACTTTATTAAGCTTTTGTTTAGTTTCACATATTGACAAAACATAATATAATTTTATTTATTTCCTTTTGAAATTTTAATGAAAATATGTAAAGCCTGGCGCAATTTTTAAAATTTGTTCATAAAAGTTTCAAATCTTGGAAAATATTTCAAGCTTAGTTTTTTTATACTGCATATAAACTTTTGATGCCAGTACAAAACTTTCACTTCTTAATGAAACTTTTGATGCCAATATAAGCTCTGACGTCTTAATGCAACTAACATGAAAATATCATCCCCCCCCCCCCTTCCCTTCTCTCTCTCTCTCTCTCTCTCTCTCTCTCTCTCTGTGTCTCTCTCTTTGGAGATTCTTTCTCTTGCAATGTGTCTACACTATCGCCATTGCGGGTGTCTCTAACTTGAGGAAACATATTTGTTTGTGTCATTCATAAAAGGCTAAAGTTTTTAACTTTCATGACTTTTGCCTCTACACCTAAGCAACATAGAGATTGATTATTATTTCAAAGATTGAGAATGAAATCTCTTCAAGCCAAAGTCTGGAGGGCTTATTGCGATAACAATAATGTTTGGGATAAAGCAAGAGTTGTGCCAGCATCTATAATTTCTACAATCACATGGCTTGGAGAAAGTTCTTAATTATCACCAAATCATTTTATAATTTGGCCATGACATTGACATTTAATTTCTAATGCTAGTTACAAATCTCGGTGTTCCTTATGGTGATGGATACATCGTATCAACACAGTTTATGTAACCAATGTTTTTGGATCTTCTTTTTAGCTTCTCTAAGTCAAAAGCTACAACTTTGTCCTCCTTCTTGTGATGACTCCTCATAGCTACCTTGCTTTCTTCTCATGTTGACATGTGGCTAATTTATGTAGCCCCTTTACCCCTTTGGCTAGAGTTTTATTTGGGATCTCAACCATCAAAGTTGATTTCATTCTTGAAGCTTTCAATTGACAATTTGGGGGGCTACCACTTGGGTTACCTTGGTCTCAAGGCTAGACATTACATTGCGGGAGCTAGTTTCTTGTGTTGGCATAATTTCTTGCTTGACGGAGACATGAGCTAACTCCCCCACTCACATGTCATTTTCTTTATAACTTTGACTTAAATATTTATGTTTTTCCATCACTTTGGGGAGTGTATTTTAGGGTGGCCAACTAGACTCATCTTCTGAGGTTCTATCTATGAATCTATACACATCTTAGACTCCAACATGGCCTCTATTAGTATCATGAAATGTGAAATCTCCATAAAAAATTTACGGGCACTAGATTTTATCTTTTGAAGACCAAGATGCTTCTTATCTTCATGCAAGAAGACTTATGGAATTTCATCACTATTGAAGATTCTAAGCAAGGTAATCAACATTAAAGTGTGGCTTGGGTTGAGAAAAAGGACAGAAAAAAGAGAGTGCATTGTTGGTCTCAATCATCATCTCAACAAAGATGAACCAAAGAGATATAGCTATTATAAAAATATTGGTCACATGATTAACCAGTGCTACAAGAAGATGGGAAAACAATTGGATAAACATCATAGCGGCTTCCTTCCTTCTTTATTAGCAGTTCCATAGATTCGAAGCTTAAGAGAGAGCCTCCCATACACAATTCCAAGCTTTCACTCAAGAGAAAGGGACCGTACCTACACTTACTTCCAAGCCTAAAGGAGAGGAGGAGTACGAACAAGGAGAAGAAACAAGTTTGGAAAAGAAAGATCCTTCCATACCTTTATCCAAGTAAGTCCTTTTGAAGTTGTTTTTGCTTGCTCTTTCCAGTTTTGTACTTTCTCGCATCCAGGAAACGCAGGATCTAGGTATAAGCGTCACGCTCTTTTGTCGGGCGCAACGTCCTTTTCAACTTTTTAGTATTCTCGCCTATCGGAGAGCGTCTATAGGCGCGTCTGAGGGCGCGTCTAAAAGCGTGTCTACAGTCACGTTTATCCGTGCGTCTGGCTTGTTGCAGACACACACAGACGCGTCTGTAGACGCTCACACAGACGCCCTGTTAAACGCACTTTTAAACGCACTGTTAGACGCGCTTTTAAGCGCACTGTTAGACGCACTGTTAAACGCACTGTTAAATGGACTTTTAAACGCACTGTTAAACACTCTGTTAGATGCGTCTATAGACGCGCAAATCAGACGGGTCTATAGACGCGCTCTGACAGAGCCTCTTTTTTCTTCCCCTTTCTTCTCAGCTCCCAAAGTAATAGATTTGTTTCCTTTTTTCTAGTTCAACATGTGGCCAGGAAGTACTTCTAGCTCACCTGATCCGCGGGAATCGATTTGGAAGGACTTATATAATCTTTTAGGGCACCCTCCTAGTCCTGCGGAGTTATACAGGTATATGACGGGTACCCTTAACACTCCCAAGGAGTCGGCACTACAGACTCCGAGCCACCCCACACCGCCTGAGATCACCCCAGCGGAGTCAGCATAGCCGTCTTATGCCCCTTCCCCCGTACCATCTTATGCCCCTTCCCCCATGCCGTCTTATGTCCCTTCTGCCATCCCGTCTTATGCCCTTTCCCCCGAGCTTCCCCCATGCCGTCAGGAGGTCCTTCTGTCTCGGTGAGCCATCGACGTACTCCCCAGCCGTCGAGACTCGGTTCTCTAGCTACGAGTGGTCAGCGTAGTCCCGTGCAGTCCCCAGCTACGAGTGGCCACGCGTACGAGCTCGACACGACAGGGTAGCAGACGTAGTAGCAGGGAGAGCGGTGGCGGATGCATGGCACAGTGCTTTGGGCCATGTGGCGGTGAGGAGGAGGATGATTCAGATGATTTAGACGTGCCTCTGGGTGATGGTACGATTTATTATGACATCACTCAAACAGGAGGCATCTTGATGGATGCACGAGGGAAGGACATCATGGCCTTCATGCACTCTGTAATTACTAACAATTACAGAGATTGCTTTATCCACTATAAAGACCACCCAAAGAGGTTGGCTGATGAGACCCTCGCTACTGTTCGCTCTAGGTATCCTAACCCCCCAAATCGCCAGTTCACATATAAATGGGAGAAGTCAAAGATTGTTACGATACTTAGCAATAAAAGATCTTCGCTTAAGAGGCAGGCACTAGCGGAGCTTGCCAGGCTTGAGGCAGGTCAACCTCCAAGGGGCCCGCCCCACACCGCTCAGAAGCGTAAGTGGAAGAAGGCAATGAAGTCAACGAGGGAGGAGCCCAGTCTGCAGCACGTGGAGGCACGGAGGATCCAAATGGAGGAATATGGAAGCGCGCATTTTGGAGCAGGGGGTGTTGAATCATGGGAGGCCCAATTTGTAAGTATCGATCTCAAATTATATTGCTTATGTAGTTTATTAGGAGGGTGGTTGTTTCTTTGTACTAATCCCTCCACAAAGTGTATCGCGGTCATGCAGCTTGAGATCGTGCACAGATACCCTACTCCAATGGAGACAGCCTACCACCGCCACCATCGCAGAGGAGATACATGGAGGCACTTCTATGATGACGGGTTGATTACTGAGGAGCAGTATACCCGAGCTACTGGACAGGCCCCCCAGGTATTTGAAAGTAATTAAATAATGCCAAAATTATAAGTAAAGATTTGATTTTTCATACATTGATATATGTTGTCCCTTGTTTACAGGCCCATGCACAAGACGACGAGGAAGATGAGAAAGGAGGCGCAGAAGGGAGCGCAGAAGGGAGCATGGAAGGCAGCGAGGATTAGTCGTAGAAGTAGTGCTACTATTCTTTTTTGTACTTAAAGCCACTGGCTTGGCTTCGTGCCTCTTGTATATAGACTCCTCTTATTTTTTGTACTTGAAGCCACATGACATGGCTTAGCTTTCTTATTTTTTGTACTTGAAGCCACATGACGTGGCTTAGCTTCGTGCTATATGTATATACAAGCACTTTTTGAGCTTTCAATTTTATTGCATTTTGGAGTTGTAATATTTTATTTGGAATTATAATTAAAATGCCGTTGGCTGTAAGAATTGAATTACAGAATGTGGATATGGGATTCTTGTAACTATATAGCATACACAACATACACAGTATTCTGTAAAATTTTATATAAAAAAAAGCGCGTCTATCAGCGCGTTTAAAAACGCGTTTATATTCGTGTCTGTCTGTTCGACTTGCGTCTATACGTGCATCTATAAAAGCGTTTATAAGCGCATCTATTTATGCATCTTTGTGCGCGTCTATACGCGTGTAAGTCTGATATATAGACGCGCAATTAGACGTGGGTCTCCAGACGTGCAAATAGATGCACAAATGGACGCGCCCGTAAGTTTTTTATTTAGTTCATGAAACGCGTCTGTGCGCGCGTCTATGGGTGCTTTGTCTTGTTGTGATAGCTAAATAGTTGAGTAAATTGAGCATAGAGTTAAGGTAAGTAGTACCTATGATCAAAGAGGTCTTGAAACTTGAAATTAAAGATTTTAATATCCAAGCTTGAGATCCAATGGCTTGGGTCTCTAACTCATCGTAGAAGGGTAATGCTACTCGTAATAATTACGAACTTACGAAGACATTTGAATACATACAACCTTATTGTACATGTACACATGCACACACTGAGACCGATGGATGAGGTGTGCAGAACATAAATCTATGTAGTTACTGGATGAAAGATTAAACTAAAGAAATGGAAATTTCATTCAAAGAAATTTTTTTGTAAAGATGAATGCATAGATTTAAGATTTGGTGCGTTGCAAGGTAGGCCATGTTCACACTAGCTCGAGCATTAGGCCTTGTGAAATTGTGAATTTGCATGTTGAAACCGACTGGATCGAATTGTTATTTTACACAACATACAAGAGGATAGGTAGTGGTTGTAAATTTCATGAAGGCATTAAGATCATCAAAATTACGAACTTACAAAGACATGTGAATACATAAACACATAGATCAACAAGATGTGAATATCATAAATCTCCAACCTTATTCTAAACACATGGAGACACACACTTAGATTAATCGAAGAGGTGTGAAGATCAATGTCTCTATCCTTATTATTAATATCAATGATAGTGAGACCCGTCACCAACACTTACAAAGACATGTGAATGCATGCATACACTTAGATTGACGAGGTGTGAAGATAGCCTTACTATAAATACATAGACACACACACACTTAGATAGACTGATGAGGTGTGAAGATCATAATATCGAACCTTATTAAGGAAATCAATTTCACATACTTAAGTCACAACAAACACTACATTGCAACATGATTGGAAAATTTTGGTTTTGCAACATAAGATGTTGTCAACCATTTTAGAAGTTCTCAATTATTCACGTTTCAAGCCAAAGCAATACATTTTGACTCCCAATTTAGATGCTTCTAGCATCCTTTTTATATGTTATATGACCTGGGTCTTCAATTTAGCAACCTATCTATGCTCTCTATTATGGCATCCATCTCTCACTGGTACTTGCTAGCATAACCTTTTATCTAGCAAAAAATTGTGTAAAAATTTTCAAAGTCCATGTGTTACTGCAACTTATGGTGTACAACCTATAGTGCATGATATGAAATGCACAAAAAAGAAAATGACAAAAATGACCTTACTCTATGAGACAGTCTAGGGACTTGACCGTAGGACTAGTCCCATCTAGCCTTTATCATCATGTGGGTGTAGGCACAGTGAACATTCCTTGGCCAAACAATCCCTTGGATGGTATTATAAGGAGACGATCGAGTTATTATCTCTCAATTCCAAAGTAATGACAATGGATTGTTGGGCTCTTTATGTATCCATGGTGGTAAAAGGTCATAACCATGACATCAGGCCTAATACAGATGGAAAAGGTGTCGTTATTAATGATCATGATAATATTAATCATGGCAGTGGGTCTTGTACCAATCAATAACAATATTAATCCTATCAATAGTTAAATGCTCTGCCAATTTCTTAAATGGTAGCATTCCCCTTATTAGAGGCAATAGCCAATCTACTTGCAAGAAAGCCTCATTTTTTGACAAAAAACTTACTACTTTCCAATGGAATTAGCAAAACTACTAGTGGCAATATGATGCTTTGTTGTTTTCATCAATTGAGAGGGTTTTTCCATCATTGCATTCATGATTTTGTGAAACAAATGTAGACAATTAAGTGAATATGTAATATGTACCCATAGCCTAGGGATCAAGAAAGTTAAGGGAAGGATAGCAAAATTATGCTAGTCTTGACCTTGAATTCCTTACAATTATATAAGCATGCTCTAAAATTTTGGAGATAATGAGTATTGGGGGGAAGATTTAACCTCATTATGGATTGATCATCAAAGTGGAAATTGGAGAGTTACTCAACTTGACCTTTATACAAGGAAAAGCAGGTGGGATGCAATGGTTTGAGAAAATGATTTTGACATTAAGTATGGACTAGGACAAGATAAGGTGCTAGCAAATGCTCTTAGTCAAAACCCCTAGGTTTATGCCATATCCTTATGAGAAAATCATTTGATATAAGAAATTAAGAATAAAATTAGGATAGGACTTATTTGGGACCAACCTAAGAAAAAAGAATCGAATGGATACTAGACTTAATCATTCTCAACATCATGATGGCACAATGTTCTTTAAGATTCAAGAGCTTATTTCTTGATGATGCACCTATAGCGTCCTATTAGGATTCTTTAAAAAAATTATTGGCTTGCATTGAAGAAGTTTGTAAGGGATTGTATTGAAGTGTTTACCATGTTAGATTAAACATATACATCTTACATGCAAGGTAATCGAGTCCACTTAAAAGACCTAATATGAAATGGGAATGTCTAACCATGGAATTTTACTTGGCGGGGTGTCACTCATCATATGTAACCCTATCACATGAGTTCAATAGAAGGTTCTTTTTAATTCCTAAATATTACAAAAATTAATTTACATAAGGGAATATTTAAACTAGTTTTGGAAAAATTTTATAGATTTGTATAGAAAAAGGGTCCATTTTATTAAGAAAAAATCAACAGATTAGAGATTTTACAAATAGGCCTTGAACGCATGTGATATAGGGTTTATACATAGTGACCACCCCGAGGAATTTTACGAGTTTATTACTAGTTTGCCTAAACTAAGATTGGGACATGCTTGTGTTCTTATGCTAGCTGGCAAGTCGACCAAGCTGGTAGTTCCAACTGACATAATGGCTACCAAAACATCCATAGATATGGCTCGTGTGTTCATGAAAGGATATATTTTACATTCCATGGTCTACTAAAGAAGATTGTTTCTAACATGGACGTCCAATTAGCTCCAAAAACAAGCTCTATCCTAGGCTCAACTGAACGTAAGCACTCTCATATAAATGGAAGAATTGAGATGGTGAAATTCAACTGTTGAGGACATCCTTTGGATGTACTGCATGGAAGTCAAGAGGGAGTTCATGGGGAGAATACTTGCATTTAGTACTTCCATATCAAGTCCTAGTTAAGATGTCGAAAGGTTGGGTCTCACTTAAAGCATGGCATGACCCTAAGAATTAAATGGAGATTCCGACGAACTTGTTGGATAAAGCACAAGAAGAAACGTTGCAAAACAAAGAACATGTTAGAATGGGCATCGAGAGCAAGAAGAAATGTGGAGACAAGCATGATGGGGCATAAGTCATGCATGTACTAAGAAAGTTCAATGAAGTTATTCGTTTGATTACGATTTTCATTTGGATCTAGAAGAGATATATTGGAAGTGAAAGAGACCCCTGTTACAAGGAAATCGAGTGATATATCAACGCACTTCCAAGAAATGGAAAAAGCATCCCGTAGAAGAAGCCGGCAACCTGCTAACAGAGGATGAATTAAAAGTAGAATTAGTTATTCTAGCTTTCAAGAATGGGGGAGGACATGGTGATGCTTAAGGAGGAGTGTGGTAACACAACTCACTCTTTTCAAACAAAAGGAGGAATATCATAAATAAAAAACACAGCGAACAAGAGAATAGGTATTAGAGACTTACAAAGACGTGTGAGTACATAGACACACGTAGAGAGAGTGTGTGAATATTCTAAATCCCCAACCTTATTGTAAATACATAGAGGCCTCGGAAGATGGGGAATCTCCAACGTTGTTGTAAAATACATAGACACACTTGGGAGGTGTGAAGATCATCAACCTCCAACCTTATTGATTTCACGTACTAATTAAGCCGCCACGAACACTACATCGCGTTCATGGACGTGGTGGCAGGCCTCGCTCTCCCCGGGCTTCACCCCGAGGTCGTAGAACGCTACATGCTCCGGCGTCCACTGGCTGGTATCCTCATGGCACATCACCACTATCTCCCTGCTCATCGACTTGTCTTGCGCTTCCAGCTGCACCCTGTATATGGTGGTGCTGGGTAGCGCATGGCACCCATACAGCGCAGAGCTGAACATCTCGCTATGGCACACCACCGACTTCTTCTCCTTGGACGATACCTGCTTCACCTCCTTCACTGTGGCCGGCACTAGATTGTTGCCACTCGCAGTCCCACCTGCTGCTGCGCCCACCGTTACAACCTCAAGCTGCTGACCGGCCGTTCCCACAAACTGGGAGCTCACGAAGTCCACCAGGTCCTCCATGGACGTGACGCATTTCCTCGTCTCGCCCCTCATGGGCGGCATCTTACAACCCTCGCTCGTCGTAGCCATTTGGTTACCCAGAACGGAATCTCGCGGGATGCCCAGATCGCGCAGGTGCTCCTCCAGTTCCTGGCCGCTAACCAGGGAGTGAGCTAGAGAAGGAGGCAGAAATGCTCTTTCCGGATCTTCGTCAAGCTCGTTTCCCAGATCTAAGCGAGCCCCAGCCACCAGCTGACTCTCCCTGAAAAAGTCGGCATGCGCTCGTACCCCATTGGATTCGTAAGTTACCGTTCCACGCATGGGCGTGGCAGTCGCGATCCACTTTGGCCAACTGTGCTTTTTCCCAACGTTGATATCCACGTCGTCGCATGTCAGCTTCGCAGCTATGCAAAACGTTTCGGGTCGTGCAAAGAGAGAGCCAGCCTGCTTGAGCTTGGCGTATCGGGCCGTGAGGGACGGACTAAGAGGCGATATCAAGGTTCGCAAATTGCTCGGCATCTCCGTGCCAGGGAGCGCCTCCTTCCAATACCGCATGGCCGCAGCCAAATTGATGGCATCGACCGTCCAGCCGGCATTGCTGCTGAAAACCTGCACCAAGGTTGTAAACACAAGGTATACGTCGATTACGTTCCAACTTGCTTTACCTGCCTAAAAGAATAACGATTTTCAGATCGACTCTGCTTCCCTCTAATAAGCCTCTACTTGCCAGCAGCAATTCTCACGAGGCGTGGATTGCATGGACAATCTCCCACGACAATTACAGTCATGCAGAAAACACTGAATTTGGGAGCCTGAGGATCACCTCCAGTGACATGATTAGCGTGAAGATGCACACACCGACATTAACGTAGCCCATGGGGACCGTTTAAGCTCCACGAAGTCGTTAATGATGCAGACAAACACACGCTAAGGCACTCCTCCGCGGCACTGAAGTTGTGAAGCGAGCGGACGGTCATGCAGACACTTTGCCCACTGCGGCTTCGCGTCTATCTATTATACCAGTACATGCATGGACTGTAGTGGCCCATGGTGACACACCCGATTACATGACGACCGAGCTCACCAAAGCTCACATTGTAGGAAATGGCGGACAGTGTGTGTAGAGCCAAACGATGGCTACCCGTGGACAAAGAGGTTGCCTAGCGGGAGTCGCCGATTTGGTTGGCATACGAATATATACGACATTTTCTGCCCGTATTCCTTGCAATGCTCATTAACAATTATTTCATTGACTTTGGAACACAAACAAAAGAAGAGAAGTCCAAAAAACAAGAGAGCACGAATACTTGCTCGACCTCATCGACTCTAAAATGAAAACTTGTAAAATTATGCTTTCATGACTCTAAAATGGCCTCCTTCTACAAGGTTAAATCTAAAATAAAGATATGCATGGGATCCTAGAGATGATTGATTTGCAATTGACTAAAATTCGAAAGCTCGTGAAATACCAAGAGGATGCTCATCTCCATTCTCCCTCTAAAGGGTAATCCAATCGCTTGCCTTCAAAGAGGGTAATGGTGGATATAGATTACATAACAAGGCATAAAAATATCAGTAAGTATGCCATATGTACAAGCACATACCTGAGCTCTCCCCATATCCTACAAACTCATGCATGGTCCACATCAAAATCCCCCCTGGTGAAAATCTATATGGTATGCCTCGGAGCTCTAGAAACATGTGCATCAAAAACATGTATGCCTCTCCATAGGGTCTGGAGCTCCTCTATCAAAGGTGCCATCTACACATAGATATTGTTGGCCTTGTACTTCCCTGGCATAAGCAGGGCAAGCAGGAGGTGTCCCTTGTTTATTGTTAGTCATGGTGTGATATTGTAACTTACCAAGACTGTGGTGTTGAGAGATCACGCTCAACATCATGTTATCATATGTGCAATATAGCACTAACCCAATAGAGTGCTATAAAGGAAAGGGTTAGATGTCCTAACCCTAATCCTAACCCTAAATGGGTTTGTATATATTCTACATTCTCAACTAAATCTAGTGTACAGTTAGTCATTTGTGGTGTGCTCTCTAGTTGTGCCCTCTCTCCTCATCTCCAGTTTTCTCATCTCCCTCTTCATATTTTGTCATGGTATCAAAGCGTGATCTCTCAACACCTTCCCTCAAGATCAACGTCATGAAGTAGGCCTTCCCTCAAGATGATGATTCTGGGGAATCAAAGAAGGACTGAACATTGCATTCCATCATGTGGGCCATCTTGACCAAGACAGTGAGGGTAATATGAAAGGGTTCACATTGTCCATTGTCAGCCCGAGATAAGTTGCATGGCTCCTTAACAAAGTCTGACCACATGTTGTCTGTGTGCTTCCAAGCAACACAATCCTCAAGAATCTTCAAAGTGTCATTAGAGGATCAGTGTGTAGCATACCATGTCATCAACTCTACTATGGACTCCTCCATTCCATTAATTTCCTTTCTTCCCTCCCCTCCCCAAGATAAATTTTTAAGGGCAAATATTTTCCCAAAGACTAATTTACGAGCTTCTCCAAACTAGTGTGGCTAATCTTTCAATCTTGAAATTTGATAAATTCACCCAAAAATTAACATAACTTTATCGTATGAGGTCCAAATTTAGCCCTCCAAGTACTCAAATCGATCGGCATAAGCCATCTAAAGTCATTTATAGGGTTAGAAAAATTAGCTTATTAAAAACCTGTGAATGAAATTTAATTATACTTAAACCAAATCCACAGGCTAATATTTGTAACTCTACCCCATACCCTAAATCTTAAACCCTGATCCCTATAGCCTAAACCCAAATTTCTATACCGTAAACACTATTTCCTATAACTTTAACCCTAAACCCTATACCTTAAATCCTAAACCCTATACCCTATACCCTATATCCTAAACCTTAAGCCAAAAAATAGTATTTGAGGTGTGTTATTTCACCGTGCACATAACCAATGGACACGATCCCTTCTACTCTCACTCCTATCGTGGTCCCCTCCCTTCCTCCCTCTCCCTCTCCCTCGCGTTGCACTCCGTTCCCCCTCTCCCTCTTCCTTCAACATTGTATTCAAAAAAATAGGACTCGTATAAAGTCTAATTCCAAAACTGGACTAAATACAAGTCCAATTTTTTTTAATATCATAGTCCCATGGTTTTTTTTCCATACACTTCAAAACAAATATTGCAATATTGGTTGAAATTTTACACACCCACTTATATAGAGTAACCATTGGCAATTTTTCTAGCAAACTTTGAAAACCCAAATATAGTCAAATTACCAAATACTAGATAAGCTTACAAAAAATGCCTTCTATGATTAACCAAATAACTACACTTTGGTCGACACTACATAGATTTGAACCAAAGTCCTAAGTATATCAAGATGACTTGTTCTCTTGGAGAGATGGTGTACATATATTACATATACACCTTCTTGGTGTAAAAATACACCGTTTAAGTGTAGGCCATTTTCAATTACAATTTGTTGCCTACTTGTTTCAACCAACTTTATGATGAAGGGTGGGGCTCCCCCTATATTGTCAGAGGGGAATCCAAGTGGAAGCAAAAAATGCATGTAGAGGAGAGAACTTTTTGTTTTATATATTTAGTTATTTTTATTTTTTATTTTTTATTTTTTTTGTTCAAAGTTTTCAATTTAAAAAAATTCCCCACAATAAAAAATTCTCCAAAACATTTTCTTAAAAGAATTTTTTAATAAATAATTTTATAAATACAAAATAATCTAATATTAATCTAACTAGTTAATTAATCTAAATCAAACTAATCAACCTTATATTACTTAGTATATATTCAATTGACCTATATATTTAATTCAATAGTATACCATATATTAATAATTTTAAATTGATTAAGTGATTAATTAATCTTAATTTAAATAGATTAAATTAAAAAGATTAATTTTAAAAAAGTAATTAATTAATTTAAATAGAGTAACATAAATTAAATAGATTATTTTATTTAATTAAAATATATTTACATTATAGATTAATTTAATTAACTTAATAGATTAATTTAAATATATTAGTTTAAAAAAGTAATTAATTAATTTAAATAGAGTAACTTAAATTAAATAGATTTATTTTAATTAATTTAAATAGATTTAATCAATTTCAATAGACTAATTTAAATAAATTGATTATTTTAATTAATTTAAATAGATTTAATCAATTTCAATAGACTAATTTAAATAAATTGATGTAAGTAGATTAACATAAATAGATTCATTTCATTGATTTACTGTTTTTAATTAATTTAAATAAATTAATTTTAAAAATAGTGAGTAATTAATTTAAATAAATTAACTTAAAATAAATAAATAAATTTAATTAATTTCAATAGATTAACTAAATTTTATTATAAATTAACTTAAATTAATCTAAATTAATTCAATTAGTTTAAATTAATTTAGATAGATTAAATTTAAATAATTTAATTTAATTTAAAGAGATACATGAAATGGATTAAGTTAATTTCAATAGATTAAATTAATTAAAATGGGTTAAATTAACTCATCTTCATCTAATATGTAAGTATTCTTTTTTTAATCTAATTAGATTTAAAATTTTAATCTAATAATTTACTAATTGCCTTTAATTAATTTAATTTAGATTAACTTAAATTAAATAGATTAATTTAATTAATTAAAATACATTAACTAAAATTCACTATAAATTAATTTAAATTAATTCAATTACATTAAATTTAAATAAATTATTGTAAAAGATTAAATTTATATAAATTAATTTAATTAGATTAAAATAGTTTAAATTAAATAGATGAAGTTAATTTCAATAGATTAAATTAAATAAAATAGGTTACAATTACTCATCTTAATTTAACAAGTAAGTAATCTTTTTTAATCTAATAATTTGTTAATTTCCTTTAATTAATTAATTAAATTGATCATAGAATTAATTTTACTAATTAACTGCAATGAAAAAAAGAGTGAAAGAGTGGTGATGGTGTGGTGTAGGGGGAGGGAAGTGGGCGGTGTGAGCACTTCAGAGTGTGTTAGAACATTACTGTGCGTGTGGTGCGAGGGGTGACATTAATATTTTTTTGGGTTTGGGCAGAAGGTAAAAGCAAAAACAGGCAGGATTTTCGATATGGGACAGGTGCAAAATTGATGTCCTTGTGGGTGTTAAGAAAGATGTTGGGGCGGATTG
Source organism: Dipteris shenzhenensis (assembly GCF_047967505.1). Classification (NCBI taxonomy): domain Eukaryota; kingdom Viridiplantae; phylum Streptophyta; class Polypodiopsida; order Gleicheniales; family Dipteridaceae; genus Dipteris; species Dipteris shenzhenensis. The sequence continues at coordinate 11,776,734 of NC_141620.1, read as the reverse complement.
CAAGGGGTGACATTGGTTTGGGCAGGGCAGCGACAAGGTGCGGAGCTATAAGCTAAAGTATATGTGTGCTTCATTTGTGAAGATGATTGATAAGCAATTGCATTGTGTGTGTTGTTATAGATAAATTTGACCAAGGTAAATGTGAGGGTACCTAAATCTTCAGAATCTCTAAAGACAGGTAAATGTTCTAAGTTGTCTCCTAGGTATTGTGGACCTTTCACAATACTAAAGAGAATTGGAGAGCTTGCTTATAAATTAGCCTTACCAGAGGGATGTAGAGTACATCCAATTTTTCATGTGATTAGGCTAAAAAGAAAGTTAGGAGATGATGATAATCTCATTGGAAATCAAGTCCTAGTTGAACTCATTGAACCTACTAGTTTATCACATAATCTCATTGGAAATGAAGTCCTAGTTGAACTCATTCAGCCTACTAGTTTACCACATGAACCAAAAAAAATTTTAGACAAACAAGAAAAAGGAACGCGACATACAATATGGCAAGAATGTCTGGTTAAGTGAAAAAATAGACATGAAGAGCAGGAAGTGATTATGTGGTCAAATACCACTTTCGTCAGTTTTGCAGATCTGCCCGTGTGAGGCAGAAGCTGTGTTTTTCAAAGTGAGAATATTTTGCAGTGTTCTGTAATGGCGTCTGATTCTCTTTCACAGATTGTCACAGAAAAGCTTGACAAGAACAACTTCCAGGCATGGAAGTTTAGAATGACGAATTTCCTTATGGGAAAAGGCTATTGGGAGTTCATTATAGGAAATGAAGAAGAACCAGTTCTTCCTAATGTTCCCAATCAACAGGAAATGCAGGCATTTAAAGGATGGCATGAGAGAGCCAGAAAAGTTATGTACTGGCTGTCTATCAGTATTTCGGATTCTATGATTGTGCATATTCAGGATGCAAGTATGCCAAAGGAGGCATGGGATACTTTGGCAAAAATGTACAGCACAAATACGCAAGCCAGGAAAATGCAGCTCAAACAGGAGTTGCACAATGTGCAGAGAGAAAATTTGAGCATCAATGACTACCACATGAAGGTGAAGAAAATTGCAGATGCACTTGCTTCCATTGGGTCGCCAGTGGAAGATGATGATCTAGTTTCTGTGACCTTGAATGGTCTAGGAAAGGATTATGCACAGTTCCGGACATCCATTGCCGTCCGTGAATCAGGAGGAACTTCAAAAGAAATTGTCTTCTACTCAAATGCTGGAAGAGGTAGAGGTAGAGGTAGAGGTAGAGGTAGAGGTAGAGGAGGCCGATCTGTAGGCCGTGGTAGAAATCAGAATATGTAGCAAACTCGAGAAAACCAGTCCTATGGAGGAGGACGTGGTAACTCTAGAGGCAGGGGGAGCCAAAGAGGCCGTGGTGGATGGCAGAGAGGCCAAAATGCAAACAACAATGTTGAATGCTACTACTGTGGTAAAATGAGGGTAAAATGGGTCATATGGCTAAGGACTGCTACAAAAAGCAGAATGACATTATGAATCGAAAATTGCAGCAAGGCAATTATGCATCTTCCAGTAGACAAGGCAATGACAGAAATGAGCATCTATTTATGGTGCAGCACATGACCAATTCTGTGACAAGTGCAGAAGAACGAAATGATGTGTGGTATGTTGACTCAGGTGCATCAAACCACATGACAGGTCATGCAGAGTGGATGCAAGATGCAAGGAAAATGAAAAAACCAAGATTTGTGGAGACTGGTGATGATACTGCACATCCTATTGTGCAGATTGGTAAAATTCCTTCGTCTATGCAGGATGGAAAAAAGAAATACCTGTCTGATGTATTTCATGTCCCGAACATCACCAAGAACTTGGTTTCTGTTGGTCAAATGGTTGAGTAGGGCTTGCAGGTCAGATTTAATCCTCATGGATGCTTTGTTGAGGATATGAAAAATAACGGTCGCTTGATAGCAAAAGGAAAGAAGAAGGACAGGATGTTTACGTTGGATGCGGACATGCCTGAATTGAGTGCAGCAATGTTTGCACATGGGACCGGTGTAGTTGCAGATATTGATATCTGGCATAAACGCATTGGTCATGTTAATATATAGCGACTTAAATCAATGCAAGCCCAAAATATTGTTGCAGGATTGCCTAAATTCAAGGTTGCAGAAATGCATAAGGTTTGTGAAGCCTGTCAATTTGAAAAACAGGCAAGGAAACCATTTCCTAGGCATGTTCAAGAGAGTAAAAAGCCATTGGAATTAATCCACTCTGATGTGTGGACTACTAAAGCTGCATCTATTGGAGGCTGTCACTTTTATTGATGACTTCAGCAGAAAATTTTGGGTGTATTTTATGAAAAAGAAAAATGGTTGAAAAAGAAACAGGCCTGCAAATAAAATGCCTAAGGTCAGATGGAGGGGGAGAGTACCTCTCAAATGAGTTTGCAAGGTTCCTGCAGGAGCATGGCATAAAGCAGCAATATTCATGCAGTCATACTCCACAGCAAAATGGACTTGCAGAGAAAGGAAAAACAGGCATATTGGAGAGGTATCTCGGGCCATGCTAAATGAAAAAGATCTACCAGATTATTATTGGGCTGAAGCAGTTACTACAGCAGTTTACATAATGAACAGGACTCCCACTGCAGTAATACATAGCATGATGCCAGAGGAGATGTATACTGGTAGGAAACCAGATATTTCTCATTTGAAAATTTTTTGTTGCATTGCCTATGTTCATGTGCCAGATGAGTTGAGGTCCAAGTTAGATCCAAAAGCTGAGAAGTGCATCTTTATTGGTTATTCTCTGCAGCAAAAAGGGTATAGATGCTATAACCCTTCTACTCGTAAGTTTACAGTGAGCAGAGATGTTTTTGATGAGATGAGCAGCTGGTATAAACCAGTAAATGTGATGATTGATGTAGATGCACAAAATGGTAATGTTGCATAGAATTCACAGCAACAATCACAAAATATCAGTAGACCTGCAGTGTCCTCTAGCAGTGGTTCACATACTTCACCATGGATAGACAGATTGAGATCAGGAGAATCTCCTCAAAGCAATGCAGATAGTGATACGCAGGTATCACGAAAAGGAAAAGAGAAGGTAGATCAGCCCATGTTTGATGTGAATGCAGGTCACTCTTATGTGGATGGTGAATCCAGTGGCTCAGAACAGAGCATTGATGATGAGTTGGGTATTCCTTCTGTTGTTACACTTGGAGTAAGGAAGACCAGGGATGTTTTGAGAGCACCTGAAAGTGAGCCTATTTTGCGCAGGTCTACCAGAGCTAGGTATCCTATGGATAGGTTGAAATATGATGGATTTATAGCCATTCACTATGCCTATATGGTCAAAGTGATACAGGAACCAAAACCCACTTCTTTTGAGCAAGCCATGGGAAATGAAAAATGGGAGAAAGCCATGGATGAAGAAATGGATGCCTTGGAAGCAAATGCTACATGGGAATTGGTTCCTTTGCCTGAAGACAAGAATGCAATTGGCTGTAAGTGGGTTTATAAGATCAAGCACAATGCAGATGGTTCTATAAACAGATACAAGGCAAGATTAGTTGTCAAGGGGTATGCACAGACATATGGCATTGATTATGAAGAAACATTCAGTCCGGTTGCAAGGATGGCAACTGTAAGAGCAGTCATTGCTATGGCTGCATCAAAGGGATGGTCTTTATATCAGATGGATGTAAAGAATGCCTTCTTGCATGGTGATTTGCAAAAAGAAGTCTTTATGGAGCAGCCATCAAGTTATGTTCATGATGTTCATCCTGAGTTTGTTTGCAGGTTGAAGAAAGCCTTGTATGGCTTGAAGCAAACACCTAGAGCATGGTCTGACAAGATAGGACAGTATCTTGTCACTATTGGCTTTCAGATTTCCAAGGCAGATTTCTCACTCTATGTGAGAAAAACAGAGAAAGGTATTATGCTGCTTGTCATTTATGTTGATGATTTGATCATCACAGGTGATAGTGATGAAGATATCCTTCATGTGAAAATGCTATTGAAGCAGAAGTTTGAGATGAAGGATTTGGGAGAGCTGCGTTATTTCTTGGGCATTGAGGTGATTAGATCACCAAGTGGGATACAGCTCTTGCAGAGGCAGTATGGATTGGACATGCTGTCCAAATATGAGATGACAGGCTGTAAGCCTATTTCAGTTCCTTTGGAGCAGAATGTGAAGCTAAGCACAGATGCAGGTAAGCTTCTGGAAGACCCTACTATGTATAAACGCATAGTAGGAAGTTTGATTTATATGACTATTACCAAGCCAGATTTAAGCTATGCTGTTGGATTGGTAAGTCAGTTTATGCAGGCTCCAAGGAAACCGCATTTGGATGCGGCTAGATGCATACCCAGGTATGTGAAGTCCACATTGCAGTATGGACTATTTTATGAGACTAGGGTTCAGAGGATGGGGTTCAGATACAGTTGCATGAATACACTGATGCTGATTGGGCTGGTAGTATTTCTGATAGACGATCTACCAGTGGATATGTGTTCTCTTTTGGGAGTACTGCAGTCACTTGGAGCAGCAAGAAACAGCCTACAATTGCCTTGTCGAGCACAGAGGCTGAGTACAGGGGTGCAGCAATGGCTGCATGTGAGGTAGCTTGGTTGCATAAGCTACTCTATGATATACATCAATCTACAGATGGGCCAGTTGTCATTTATTGTGACAACATGAGCAGTATACACTTGGCAAATAACCCAGTCTATCATGCTAGGACAAAGCACATTGAGATGCATTATCACTATGTGCGGGAGAAGGTTTTACTAGGTCTTATTGATCTAGTTTATGTCAGCATAGAGGATCAGGTAGCTAACATATTCACGAAAGCATTGGGTACAGAGAAGCTACACAAGTTCAGAGACCTGCTTGGTGTGCAAGAATTGGGATTGAGCTCGAGGGGGAGTGTTGAGATATCGAGCTCCACTCGTGATATGCCAGGGTGACCGTTGTGCATTTATGTCACCGACTTGTTGTGGGGGTTAAAGGTCACTGTGCCTTAACCCCAGTTATGTACAATACTCAAACACATATATAAATGAATGAAAAAAGAAGATTAGGGTGGTTCTGCACCCACCAAACTTGTGTGGCTCTCTGTCTCTCTCTCTCGCTCTCTCTCCCTCTTCCGTTCTTGCTTCCGTTGAGAGCACTCTCAACTGGTATCAGAGCCCGAGTGATCTAGCTGAGCGTGCGTGAATGCTTGAAGCTCAGCAGCTCTGTGGGAGGAAGGAGAAGCTTTGTGGAAAGCTTTGTGGGTGACTTTACTTGAATCCGAGTGTGCAGAGACCTTGGAGGAACCTTTGGAAAAGTCACTTTGGCTTTGCGAAGTGGTTTTGAGAGCCTGTTAAGAGCTTTCAAAGAAAAAGTCGTTTTTTGAGCTTTTCCCTGTTCCGTTCGATGACAGAGACTCCGTATTGACTTGTAAAGGCAACTATTGGTTGCTTTGGGTGTCCACATTACTTCAGGAGCCTGGAAACACCTTTATTCTTGAATCCGGGATCATTTCAGTGGATTTCTGACTCACAGTGTCAGTTTCTGCGTTTTTTGCCCGGGTGTTGGAACTCAAGTTTGGAGTAACCATTTGCAGATCTGTCAGTTCCGGTGGACTCAGGAGGTCCTAAAACTTCTATGTTGCTCATCATTCGCACTCCGGTGGAGTTTACAGATAGCTCTGTTTCCAAAAACGTTTTTCAGTCCGTGTGTTGGACCCAGTGATTGAGACCACGGTTTCCAAAACCGTCTGTCCCATTGCGTTCCGGACGCCCGAAAACCCCTACCTATCAGTTCTTGCGTGATTCGGTGGAGGATTTTCAGAGTTATAAATCTCTGTGTATTCGATTTCGTCTCTCTGTTATGCATTTTTCATGCTAAGGTTTTGAAACCTTAGATTTATGCCACATGGCAGTGGATAAGTGTTGACTCCCATTTCTCATTCATCGGTTGGGATTTTGGAGTTCTGGCAGAAGAGAGATATTTGCAGATTTTCTTGCTGAGTCCGATTATGCAATGGCGCCCATGTTTTGAAGCATCTCAGGTTCTATTTTCAGTAGCGCTCATTACCGTGGGACTATGATTTCTTGAGCATACCTTATGCAGATCACTCTGGTTGCAGTTTGAGCAGTGTGCGCTCATTCGTGGTATGCATTGGGTTTCAGTGGATGATTTATAGGACATTTGGATGCATTGCGGTCCTTGTATGGATGCGCTGATAGGCCCAAATTGCCTTGTGGGATGCTATTTTTTATGGACGCTTTACACATGGATGCTATTTTATGCTGAAGGACAGCTTTGACACATTGTTGGTGATGCATTGATAGTGCTATGCTCTCTTGAATGAGATATAATTGATGCATATGCCAGTGGACAGTGTTTATGCTTGAGTCATTTGGTACTTATTGGCATTTTCTTTTGAGCCAGATTTGCTCATATGGATGCATAGTATATGCACATGAGTCAGATGCATCTTTTGATGCTTTGAGCTTTGAATTTTGGTGATATTTCACTCTATTGTGGCATACACATTTGGGTGCACCTGGTATTTGGTGTGATTCTCTCTTGCAGGCACTAGCATTTGGGATTTTGCTTTATTTGCATCATGGCATCCTCTTCCATGCCTGAAAATGAGTTTTTCAGCATTAAAAAGTTTGATGGGACAAACTTTTCTTTGTGGAAAGAACAAATAAGGGATGTGCTTATTCAAAAGAAGCAGATTAAACCCTTGGCAGGGATTGAAGCTAAGCCTGCAAATATGTCTGAGGATGATTGGAATGAGTTGGATGCATTAGCAAAGTCTACTATTAGACTTCATCTTGCAGAATCAGTTTATTTCACAGTAGTAAATGAGCAGACTACGGAAGATTTGTGGAAGAAACTGTGTGCCACTTATGAAAAGGAAACTGCCTCTAATAAAGTTTACCTCATGAAGAGGTTGTTTGAGCTGCAGATGAAGGAAGGGGTCTCCATTGCTTCTCACTTGAATGAATTCAATATTATTTTCAGCCAGCTTCACGCTCAGAAAATGAATTTTGATGCGAAGACTAAGGCAATATTTCTCTTATGTTCATTGCCATCCTCATGGGATACCTTCCGTACAGCTGTCAATAACTCTGCACCTGGTGGAGTACTGAAATTTGATGATGTTGTGGGTAGCTTGTTGGCCGAGGAGATTAGACGGAAGTCTATGGATGGCAACAAGCAGGATGCAGCCTTAAATGTGCAAAGGGGCAGATCACAGTTCAGGGGGAAGTCCCAAGAAAGAGGAAAGTCTCGTAGCAAATCCAGGGCACGGAACATTGAGTGTTACCATTGTGGCAAGAAGGGCCATATGAAAAAGGATTGCTACAAGCTGAAAAGAGAGCAAAAGGATAAGAAAAAGAATGCAAATTGGGGTGCAAATCAAAAGGAAGAGAGTCCAAGGGAGGACAAAGGACAAAAGGAAGAGAGTCCAAGGGAGGACAAAGGAAAAGTGAAGATCGAGGAGATCAATGCAGTCACACGTGATAGTGACAATGATGTTCTCTTCATGTCTACTTTATCTGCAGAGTTACTTACCACTTCAGATGATGCATATTCCCAGGATTGGATTTTGGATTCTGGTGCTTCATTCCATGTTACTCCCCATAGGGAATGGTTCTCCACTTATGATAGTGGAAAGACAGGTTGTGTGCATCTTGGAAATGACTATGCATGTGACATAGTGGGAGCAGGTGACATAAAGTTTTCTTTTGCAAATGGGTCTGCATTTGTTTTGAAACATGTGAGACATGTGCCTAAGCTGACCAAGAGTCTTATTTCAGTGGGTCAGCTAGATGATGCTGGTTTTCACACCACTTTTGGCTTTCAAAGTTGAAAATTTCAAAAGGGCTCTATGCTTTTGGCCAGGGGTGCCAAGTGTGGGACTTTGTATCCCTTACATGTATCAGGGGTATTTGATCATGTTGTTGCAATAACCGAGCAGCCGAGCACTTCTTTGTGGCATTGCAGGTTGGGGCACATGAGCCAGAATGGAATGAAACTCTTATGCCGTTTGGGTTATGTACCGCATTTGAGTTTCTCTGATTTTGAATTTTGTGAGCACTGTCTCTATGGAAAGCAGACTAAATCAGCCCATAAAAGAAAAGGAAAGAAAGAGTTTGAAATGCTTGATTTGGTGCATTCAGACGTATGTGGTCCCATGCCTACACGGTCATTAGGCGGAGCTGAATACTATGTGACATTCATTGATGATGCAACTAGGAAAGTGTGGGCTTATGTTATAGCTCGGAAGAGTGATGTGTTCCAGGTATTTCAGAAATGGCTGGCCTTGGTTGAGAATCAGTCAGGTAGAATGCTTAAATGCCTACGGACTGACAATGGTGGAGAGTATCTCTCTCATGACTTTCAGCATTTCTGTGATACACGTGGGATTAAGAGGGAGCTCACATCCCCTCATAATCCAGAGCAAAATCCAGTTGCAGAAAAGATGAATCGTACCATTCAAGAAAGGTTGCAATGCATGCTTTCCAATGCAAGTCTTTCTGGTGGTTTTTGGGCTGAGGCAATGAAGACTGCAGTGCATGTGATCAATAGATCACCTAGTAAGAGTTTGGATGGTGGTATTCGTGAAGAGGCATGGAGTGGAAAGAAGCCCTCTTACTCTCATTTGCGTATATTTGGGTGTGAGGCATATGCACATGTGCCAAAAGAGCTTCGAAAGAAGCTAGATCCTAAGTCTAGGAAATGCATCTTTCTGGGTTATGGTGAAAGTGGAGAGATGGGCTATCGTCTCTGGGATCCAGAAGCAAAGAAGATCATACGCAGCCATGATGTGGTCTTCAATGAGAAGAAGATGCATAAGGCACCCATGAGGGATGTGGAAATGAGGAGAATCACTTTCCAGGATGTGAATCCACCTGCATATGTTGATAGACAGCAAGCTGTCCATGCACCAAATGTGCAAGAAATGGTACCACCAAGTACTCCCACAGGTATACAATCAAGGGTAGATGATGGATCATCTATTGGTGGAAATGATGAGCCAAATGTGGCTGATATGCAAGTGGGACAGCAAGCTGAAATGCCCTTGAAAAGATCATCTAGAGTGTCTAGACTGCTTGATAGGTTTGTTCCAGGGGTAGACTATGTGATGCTTACTGATTGCGGGGAGCCTTCTTGCTATAGAGAGGCTATGATGCGTGAGGATCAACGCAAGTGGGAGTATGCTATGCAATCACAGATGAGTTCACTTATGAAGAATAAGACTTGGGACTTGGTTTCTTTGCCACATGGAAAGAAAGCATTGCCATGTAAATGGGTCTACAAAATGAAGGTCACAGGTGATGATGTGCCTAGATACAAGGCCCGTTTGGTTGCTAAAGGGTTCAAGCAAGAGAAGGGCGTGGACTTTGATGAGATATTCTCTCCGGTTGTGAAGATGACCACACTTAGATGCATGCTTGGACTAGTGGCAGTAGAGGATATGGAGCTTATGCAAATGGATGTCAAGACAGCTTTCTTGCATGGGGATTTGCATGAGGAAATTTACATGGTGCAGCCGGAAGGCTTTGAAGAAAAGGGCAAAGAGCATTTAGTTTGCAAGCTGAAGAAGAGTCTCTATGGTCTTAAGCAAGCGCCTAGAGAATGGTATCAGAAGTTTGATGCTTTCATTCGGTCCCAGGGTTTTAGAAGGAGTGAAATTGATCACTGCCTCTACACTAAAAGGGCTAAGGATAGTAGCCTGATAATCCTGGCACTATATGTGGATGATATGCTATTGGCTAGCAAGAATACTTATGAGCTAGATGCATTAAAGGCCAAGTTGCATGAGGCCTTTGATATGAAGGATTTGGGATTTGCAGGTCATATTCTTGGTATGCGCATCACGCATGATCGGAGTAGGAAATTCCTTTGGCTTTCACAAAAAGAGTATGTTACAAAAGTATTGCAGCGTTTCAATATGGAGGGGGGGAAGGCAGTGAGTACTCCATTGCCTCCATATGTGAAACTGAGTCATACAGATAGTCCCAAATTAGATGAGGAGAGGGCCATGATGGCCAAGGTTCCTTATGCATCAGCAGTTGGGAGTCTTATGTATGCTATGATAGCTACTAGACCAGACATTGCATTTGCAGTGGGAGTTGTTAGCCGATATATGGCTAATCCAAGAAAGAGGCATTGGGAGGCAGTTAAGTGCATCATGAGGTACATGAAGGGTACCAAGGAGATGTGCATTTGCTTTGGTAAAGGAGACATGCGTGTACTTGGGTACACAGATTCACACTATGCAGGGCATGTGGATAGTAGGAGATCCACTTCCGGTTATGTGTTCACCTTTGCAGGTGGTGCAGTGTCGTGGATGTCTCGTGCACAGAAGTGCATTGCTTTGTCTACCACAGAGGCTGAGTATGTTGCAGCCACAGAGGGTTGCAAGGAGGCTATATGGCTTGATCGGCTAGTGGGAGATTTGGGGATTCATACAGGTGTACCGACATTGCATAGTGATTCCATGAGTGCTATTCAGCTAGCACGGAATCCGGTCTTTCATGCAAAGACCAAACACATTGAGGTCAGGTATCATTTCATCAGGGAGGTACTTGAGGACAAGCGCATAGAGCTTGTCAAGGTTCATACAGATGATAACCCTGCAGATATGCTGACGAAGAGTCTACCTAGTCAGCGGTTTGAGTATTGTCGTGTATTGATGGGCATTGGATAGTATGCTCACTGGTTGTTCTCCCTTAAAGGCACATTGTCCTTTAAGTGGGAGGTTGTGGGGGTTAAAGGTCACTGTGCCTTAACCCCAGTTATGTACAATACTCAAACACATATATAAATGAATGAAAAAAGAAGATTAGGGTGGTTCTGCACCCACCAAACTTGTGTGGCTCTCTGTCTCTCTCTCTCGCTCTCTCTCCCTCTTCCGTTCTTGCTTCCGTTGAGAGCACTCTCACTTGTTAGCTGCAGATGCGGTTGGTACACTGCCCACGAATAATAGCTGGATGATAGCTATCCTTATCTACTCTAGTTCGTGGCTCAGTTAGTATGCCACCTTAGTTAGTTGAGTTTGGTTTTGAGACCCACATATAGGGTTCTTCTATTTCTTTGTACTAGAGTTATTTTGGCTTTCACAACTAAGAAGAGGAAAACTGTTTTCAGCCTCCACCTGTGTGTGTATTTCCCCATTGTGCATGTGAGAAAGCCGCAAGTGAGACTCCTTCCCTCTCTCCCACTATCTTCACACCATCCACCTATCATCACCTTGTGCCTCTTTAAGACACTTGGGTTCATCAGCACGAATCACCTCTGTCATCAAAGCATAGTCTACCAAGTGTTCCTGTGCCCTTCTTTGCTCCTCTAATCTCTTGGACCGAAGAGGAAAACTGTTTTCAGCCTCCACCTGTGTGTGTATTCCCCCATTGTGCATGTGAGAAAGCCGCAAGTGAGACTCCTTCCCTCTCTCCCACTATCTTCACACCATCCACCTATCATCACCCTGTGCCTCTTTAAGACACTTGGGTTCATCAGCACGGATCACCTCTGTCATCAAAGCATAGTCTACCAAGTGTTTATGTGCCCTTCTTTGCTCCTCTAATCTCTTGGACCGGCGGTGTTTAGATGGTTCCTCCTTAATGGCTGGAGGTTCTCTGCCATCCAAAAGCTGCTTTACCCACTTCGGGAATGGCCGTTGCCATTGTGGTTCTGCAGGCTCTTCTTCATCTCCTTTATCTTGAATCTTCCCAAGCACCGTTGGGGGAGTTCGGTCTGCTGTTAGTGGTGGTACTGGATGGATATCTTGGTCCTGGTTGTCTGGGAAGGAAGCATTCTCCTCCAATTGATGTGGCTGTTCTGAGAAGACCACATCGCGACTTACTATTACCTTCTTGGTAACAGGGTTATAAAGACGGTAACCCTTCGCCTCTTCACTGTAGCCCAAGAAAATACACTTCCGGCTCTTCGGTTCCCATTTGGTCCTATTAGCATCAAGGACATGCACAAAACAGTCACATCCAAAAACTCTAAAATGTGCAACTGAAGGTTTCTTACCAGAAAAGGTCTGCAGTGGAGTCATCCCATTCACAGCCTTCATGTAGCTACGATTCAGAATGTAAACTACCGTGTTATATGCTTCAGCCCAGAAAGTCTTTGGCAAATCTTTCACTTTCATCATACTCTTGCCAATTTCACAGATGACACACATCTTGCGTTCTGCTACTCCATTTTGCTGTGATGTATGTGGCGGGGGTTTCTGCCTCTTGATCCCGTGACTTTTGTAGTAACTTTCGAATTCAGTTGATGTGAACTCTCCACCTCTGTCTGATCTCAATTTCTTCACCTTCCTCCCCGATTCTTTCTCGACCATTACATGCCATTCCTTGAACTTACTAAAAGCCTCATCTTTAGTCTTCAGGAAGTATATCCATATCCTTCTACTGTAGTCGTCGATCAGCGTCATGAAGTAGTAGGAACTACCCAAAGCTTCCGTCTCCATCTTTCCGTAGAGGTCCGTGTGAATGAGCTCTAGAGGAGCCTTTGCCCTGCTGGCCTCTTTAGGAAAGGGCTGCCGATGCTGCTTGCCCATCATGCAAGCTTCACATACATCGAGCAGATCTGTAATTTCTGGTAGGTCTGCAATCATTCCACTTTTATGCATCTCCTTCAAAGAGCTAAGGTTTAGATAACCAAACCTCTCATGCCACAGCTTAGTGTTCTTCACATCGGCTCGAGCACTGAAAGCTGAGAGTTCGTAGATGTTGTTGCGCTGTGTACCTTTACCAACAACCTTTCCTTGAAGATCCAGAATCTGTGCACCATTCTTATCGAATTGAACTTTGAGGTCCTGATCCGTGATCAAAAAAATGGACAACAAGTTCCTCTTGACATCTGCCACATAAAGAACATCGGACAACTATTTTACAACTCCATCTGACTTGAGAGCAATCATACCTTTTCCTTTTGCTGGACATTTTGCAACATTGCCAACTGCTAACTTCATTCCCACCCCTCTTAATCCCTTTTCCCAACCTATGTTAACGCTTCTTCCCTCACGTTTCCTTTTCTTCCATGGCCCTCGAGCGTCGCCATGCCTAGCATCTAGTCTCATGCATTGATTTCTTTTCTAGTTAATAAAATTGGTGTGGCTGTTGGGATCGAAATCTCCACGTCTAGTGGCATAAAATTCGTTACTCCTACGACTGGGTGTACTTCTGCAGCACCTTCCGTGTGCGGTTCTCTGCTTCTGCACATCCAATCTGCGTGTCTTCTGCTCGCAGTTCTCCGTCTCTGCGGTGGCAAAACTTCTCAATTTTTATGCCTTTCGCCTATGGTTCCTACACATCTTCTGGGTTCCTGCGCCTTCAGCCTGCGGTTCTTGTGCATCTTCTGGGTTCTTGCGCATCTTCTGTGTGGCGCCACGCGTCTTCTGGTCGACCGCGTCTGCAAAATCGCTTCTGCACATCTTCTGTGTGGCACCACACAAAACTGCTCCTGCGCATCTACAACAGACCTCGCGCCCCCCCCCCTCTATCTTCTTCTCCTTCTCTTCTCTTCTCCTCTCCTGTCCTCTCTTTTTATTAAGGAGTGGGAATTGAACCCAAGATCTCCCCATTCAAAAAAGAAAGACTTACCAATGGGCCAGCAAATAGGAAGTAATGAAAGTGTAATGATATTGCTTATATGGTGAAATCTCATGAATTGTAACTCTCTAACTGTAGGGAGTTTCCTCGTATTGTAAAAAACAAAAGTACTTCATTTCATGTGCTCTATTCATATCTGATACTAGATCGTAGATTCTGAACTTTTTCAAGTTCACTCCTTGGACGCACACCACACGAGAAGGATGGATATTTATGTCACTTCTCGACGAGTTCAAGGATTTGGTGCTTGGTCCGCTGCTCATTACGACTGCCAATTGGCGAGATCTCTTTCTTGATCTTCATGTCTCGATCTTCAACAACTGATTGTACAATGCATTGTTCAAGGAGACAACGGGTGGGATGATACACCGTGGATGATTCAAGGTGAAGAACTAGTGATACACTAGGACTTTGATTTCAATTCTACTCATTATGTGGTGATCGAGCTACTTGTTGCATCGGAGTAATTAAAAGGGTGATATTCTTCGTTTTAAAGATAAACTATCAACAAAGGATTGCAAGTTTATTTGGTGCTAAATGTCTTGCTCAAGTATTGAATTCTCCCCACCCTCTCCTTCTACCTATCTTGGACTACCGAGAAACTTGGGATGTTCAAATTTTAGTCTTGGTGTGATGACATCTTGGCTCCTCCAATTTGACGGCGCATACAAACCTTCGACCAAGGCTGCTAGTGTGGGTGTGAAGCTCACTTCACCAGGGGCTGAGGTGTATTGTTATAACAAGACTACACTAGCAAGTACTTGCAACCAAGCTGAGTACTTGGCACTCATTTTTGGGCTACAAAAGGCACGAGAACATCACATCAAGCAACTTGAGGTGCAAGGAGATTCTCAACTTGTGTGTGAACAAGTTAGTGGAAGGTGAAAGGTACGGAGCAAAGGCTTGGTTCCACGACATCAACAAGCATTGGAACTTTGCCAACAATTTGAAGAGGTAAAAATTCAGTATATCCCTTGAGCTCAAAATATAGTTGCTGATTTCTTGGCACGTGAAGCTTGTACTTCAATCACGCATGAAGCGAGTGGAAGCACCGCCCCAACAAAGTCGCAAGCCACGAATGAGGGTGATCATTTGTAAGGAATGCAAAGGTTATGGTCATCATGAAACTAAGTGTTGGGCATATTTGATACAAGTTTACCGACTTCAAAAGATCATCAGAAAGGTCCTCAAGGACATTGCTCAAAAGAAGGATGCCAGACCACACACCCCTTGAAGAAATAGCATGGTGATTACAAGAACTGGAAGAAGCTGAAGGTGATGTGCAAGCTATCCAACTATTGACATTTGTCATGGCAGTCTTGTTTGCCTTGATGAGCAACCTCATGCAGCACTGTGTCTCTAACCCTCGCGTGTAAAGATGGATGTGATATCATGAGGGTTGGTCCTTTCAAGATTGTCTATGAGCTATTCTATACTGAAGATTCTTCCCGTGTAGTATTTCACAATACACTAGTCACACCCTACCCTGCCTATGTGTGCTTTGTGGATGTATCTTCACCTGATTTTCAGTTCAAGCTACCTCTTTCCATTGTTTGCCAATAGATAAGCCTCATTTCATCTCTCTTTTCCATTTTCCAAGCATGGCTAACATTCCCGTGTTCTGTGGACGGATTGAAGAAAATCCAAATGAGTATCTTGTGGCCTTCAAGCGCCGTTGTGTTTCTCTCAACTTTCTTACTGAAGATAGATGGCTATTGGTTCTTCCCACATTTCTAGAGGGTTTGGCTCAAGTGTGGTATGAGAAGCACGTTCGCCAAAGCTGGCCAAGGTTGACAGTAGCAGTGATTGAGTATTTTGACAAAGAAGAGGAGCCGGAGAATGTGTACCTGCAGGTGGCAAACTTGAAGCAGTCAGAAGGTGAGACGGCGCGTCAATGTGGATCGAGCGGCCGTGCTCCTGGACTGTTTAATTGCCACGCAAGAGGACAATGCCAGATTTCAAACTGGAATGACTATTCGGTCGTTCAGGACCTTGCTCATTGGCTTTGAGCATCACGCTTCCTCAACTAATAGCATTAAGCCCTAAGGTGAGACATGAGCTACAGCAAGGGCTCTCAACAAGGAAGAGCAAGAAAAAGGGAAAGGTACAAGAGGTTTCTTCTATCTCTGAAGAAATTGATCGGCACCCGCATACAGTAGATGTCATCATAGATAATTGCCGTGTCAAAAGTATGTGTGTCGATGGGGGAGCTGCATGTAATATCATGGTGCCCCCTATCATGAAGAAATTGAATTTGAAATGCACAAGGCATTCCTCCACTCAAATCAAGGTGGCAGATGGTCGATGGCTCGCCACCCTAGGAGTCATTGAGGATTTGCCCATCACCATCAATGGGTTGACCACCACCGTCAATTTCTATGTGGTAGACATCGAAGATACAGGCAGGAGTTATCCAACCATACTCGGGAGACCATGGTTGAGAAAGAGTGATGCAGTCAGCTATTGGAAGATAGGACACATGTCTTTGGTTGCTTCTAAGGAGAAGATCCCGGTGCAACCAGGTGCCATGGAACCAGAAGAAGAAGAGGAGCAAGACAGTGATACTCTCTCATCCTCGGTGTCTGAATCAATGGAAGAATCAGACCGGGGGGGAGGAGTTCTTAGAGGAGGAAGTTTACATGATGGGGGTGTCTCCGACCCCGCCACGTACAAAAAAGGTTACAGCTAGTCCTCAACAGCTTGAATCTATGCTTTCCCCTAACCTCACTCCGAGTGAGAAAGATGAGTTCCTAGAAATGTTCAAAGATTTCCCTGACCTCTTCGCAACTAGCTACCACCACCTTCGCCAAGTGCATAGTTACCAGCCGAAACGGAAACGGAAGAAACGGAAACGGAAGAAACGAAAGAAACGGAGTTTCCGGGCCCCGCCGAAACGGAAATGGAAGAAACGGCAATATGATACAATTTATGTATAAAAATTTATTTTTTATACATAATATAATTATCAATAGAGTGCAAATCATACATAATACAAATTACAATTATCTATACTTGAAGGCTGAAGCTTCAGGCTTCAGCCTTCAAGCATCAATGCATCATTCATGATTCATGCCTCTATGATTCTAAATTCTTGAATGATGCTTCAATAATCTGAAATCAACATGTATCATGAGTCATGACTAAAAGTTTGGCATTACAAGAATCTGAAATTTAGAAGTTTGAAGTACTTAAAAGTTTAAACTTAGCACACAAGTTGAAACTTGAAACTTGAAACTTGAAAGTATTCAATGTCCAGACTCCATAGATGATCATGATTCATGGTCCACAAATTTCATGATCATGATTCATGACTCATGACTCATGAGTCATGCAAGACTCAAAATAAAAGCACTCATGGATGATATAAAAAAACAGCAGGACTACTGATCATCTGCATCATCCATGGCCTCCTCGTCATCGTCATCCTCTGCGTCCTCAGATAAGTTCGACGCATCTGTGTCACTGTCTGAAGAAGAATCATCAACATCAGGATCAGGACCATCGGGTGCAACTGAAGTACTAGCACCATCTCCAGATGGTTGAGTGTATGATCGTGTGTGGTGTGCTGGTGCTGACAGCTCCTCATACAACATGGTGTATATGTCCAGCTCCTCCCGTGGGATATCTGGTATGACCTCCATCTTCTCCACATCCACCTTGTCTACATTCACTTGGTGAGGTTCGGGGCAGCCGGCGGTGAACTCAAGGAGACAGAGGTTGCAATGACAAAACACCAACCGCTCCAATTGAGCCGTGCTCAATCTGTTCCTCTTCTTTGTGTGAAAGAGGGCCCAAGTGCTCCAGTTCCTCTCACAAGGACCGGAACTGCAGTCCTGTGAGAGAACACGTATAGCAAGGCGTTTCTGCCATAAGCCAATTAATCCGAGATAAGTATCAAGAACTTGATAACTTTAAACATATTTGTAGTAGATAAAACTTCAAATTACTTAACGACTAAGCTCCAACTAGTGGCGTTGGAACTTGTCTCTTAGACTCTTACCAAAGTAGGAGTACAGTTGCCATATTTCTCCCACCAGGAGACAGGTTGCAACTGTGTCTCTCGGAGCCTAGCTGTAGGTCGACCAAAGGAGAGGCTATGATTGCGGAACAATAGAAGTTCATCCTCCAGTCTTCGTTGCATCTCCAAGTCACCACCCGTCCAATTTTGTAGATACTGTTGCATCCCCTCCTCCAACTCGTCATTCTCATATTGCTCTTGACTGCGCCAGAGCGGATGCAATACATGTGCCACCGCATGGATTGGGCGGTGGAACCAATTCCACCGCTTATTCCATATAGCACGGATGGACTCAACCCTAAATCATGCCACAAGAAATTAGAATGCATTATGCATGCAAAATTCATAGACTATAGATAATAGTACATACATAATATATATCTGAAAATTCCAGGCTTCATGATAACAAATTGCCATTTAGTAACTGCAATAATTATACATATTACTGCCTCCGCCTCCGCCTCATTCCACCAAGACTCATCCCATTCCACCAAGATAGGATTAATCGATTTGATTAATGCCTCCGCCTCATTCCACCAAGACTCATCCATGATCATGCAAAAAAATTTGATAGACTTTACTTGGCCTCTATCATCCCAATCTCCCCACTCCCGAGACACAACCGTGCGCAACAAGCCCTGGCGCACTCGCACAAGCCTCTCCACCACTATGAACATGTAAGCAAACCTTGTGGTTGGAGGTTTCAATAGCTCAAGGTCACTATAAGCCCGATAGATGCTGAGGACTTTGGGTCTCTTCGTGACAAACTTCACGATACTGCGGGCTGTGGAGAAGATGGCATCAATCCAAGGTATCTTCCCTAGGTCCTCGATCAAAAGATCAAGGCAATGTGAGGCACAGGGTGTCCACACAATCTTAGGGAACTCATCTTCTAACATGGCACCCATTGACACACAATTGCTGCCATTATCTGTCACCACCTGCACCACATACTCAACACCTATCTCCATAATGGCTGCCCGTAAATGCTCCCAAATATACAGCCCTGTAATCACTGTACCTGCAGTGGAAGCGTCTATGGCTCTCAAGAACATGGTTCCCTTGCAAGAAGATACTAAAATATTGTACAAATTCCTCTTGCGTGCATCTGACCATCCATCGCATAAGAGTGTGCATCCATATTTTTTCCAAGTCTCTTTCAAGGGCTTCATTTCGTCTTCCACACATTCCCTCTCTCTTCTTAGCTCTCTTGTCCGCAAGGCCTCATATGTAGGCCCTTCCCATTCATACCCAATGTGGCTTACGGCTCTCATGGCCTTCCTCCATCGTGTAGTCTTCGCCACATGAAAGGGTATTGCACATTGTATGAAGAGCTTTGTGAGCTCACTAGTGGCCTCCTTCACTGCTTGCTTTTGCAAGCGTGCTTGAATGCTAGACCTTTGCGGTGATCCTCTTTTCCCCGCACTAGCATCCACACTAATTGATCCATGTGGCAAGGGTGTTCTTGTGGCACTAGGATCTGCGCTCGATGTAGTTGATGCCCCTCTACTTCTCTTTGCAGAACCCAATGTGCTGGCATCATCCAATGGCTCAGTGTCAGCAGCCTCTTCTTCATCTTGCAGCCCTTGTCCTCCACTTTTTGCAGCCAAGGCTGCCATACGCGCACGCTTCCATTCTGCTAGGCCACCTTTCACTGCAGTAGGCACGAACTCACAAGGTCCTACATCCTTGCAGGGAACACCTGCTAGATGGTCTTTCACCCGTGTGACAGACCCCGTCTTGCTTATGCCGCAATAGTTGCATCTCCACTTCTTGGAGCCACCGCCTCCTTTATAACTATCCAGGAGGGAGACATGGACCCAATAAGCATCTCTCGGCATTGAGGAGGATGGAGAGGTGAGAAGGAGGATGGAGAGGTCACAAGTGACTCGTGAGAAAGGATGGGAGGTAGACTGTAGAAGGAGGATGGAGAGATAGAGGTAATTTGTAAAAGAGAATGGAGAGGATGGAGAGGTAGAAGTGAAGGAGAATGGAGAGGAGGAGGATGGAGAGGTAGAAGGTAAGATTAAAGAGAGGATGGAGAGAAGAAGGATGGAGGGATGGAGTCAGGAGAGCAGGCTGCCAAGGATGGAGAAGATGGAGCAAAGGATGAAGAGGATGGAGAGAGCTCAAAGAAGGATGGAGGTGAGGGCAGGTCCAAGAGCAAAGGATGGGATGGAGAGAGCTTGAAGGATGCTGAAAGGATGCTGGAAGGAGGCTGGATTCAGGAAGGAGGCTGAAAGAAAGCGGGAGGCGGCGAAAAACGGAGCAGGCCGCGGCGAATTTATGAAAGAAAACAGGGAAAACCCGTTTTTAGGGTTTTTGGGAAAAACAGCAAAAACGAAATGCCGTTTCTTGACGAAACGGCGTTTCCGTTTCGCCGTTTCCGTTTCCTGTCACGAAACGTGCGTTTCGTGCAACTATGGCCAAGTGACTGCCATAGAACACAAGATAGAGTTCAAGACTGATGCTAAGCCAGTGGCTCAGAAGTATCGGAGATTAGGGCCCCTACAGACCGACGCTTTGTGCTCAAAGTTGCAGAAGCTTGTAGAAGTTGGGTTTATTGTTTTGGTTCACAATACTGAATGGGTTTCACCAGTGGTAGTCACCCCAAAGAAAAACAAGTGGCGGGTCGGGTCTGCATCGATTATAAGAAACTCAATGTGGCCACCAAGAGGGACCATCATCCTATGCCCTTTCAAGACCTCATTCTTGAGAAGGTAAGTGGTCATGAGATGTATACTTTCTGTGATGGTTACTTCGGGTTTTATCAAATCAGAATTGCTGAGGAGGATGTGCTTAAAACCATATTTGCCACACCTTAGGGGACGTTTTCATTCAAAGTAATGCCATTTGGCCTCACTTATGCTCCTGCTACCTTTCAAAGATTTATGCAGATGGTGTTTGCTCCTTGTTTGGGGGTTTTCTTGGAGGTGTTTTTAGATGATTTTTGTATATTCTCGGCATGTAAGGAGCACGTCATGAAGGTTAGGTTGGCCTTCCAAAGGGTCAATGATGCGAATGGCAACCTCAACCCTAATAAATGCACCATTGGAGACACTCAAGGGAGGTTACTGGGGCATATTGTCTCATCCAAGGGTATCAAGCATGACCCCGAGAAGGTAGAAGCTATCCTCAAGCTCTCCCTGCCAACAATCAAACGTCTGGTATGCTCATTTGTCAATCTAGCAGGATACTATGGTCGCTTCATTGATCAATATGCTGCTTTAACGCGACCCATGACTATGCTATTCAAAGATGGGGTTGATTTCTCTTGGAATGAGGATTGTGATCATGGGTTTGTACAAATCAAGAGTGGTCTAGCTTTAGAACCCATTCTACACAATCCTGATTGGTCAAAGACTTTCTATATCAATCCTAGGTTTGGTGAGCATACTCTGGCAGGTATTCTTCTCCAGCAAGGGAAGGATCGGTTCATGTATCCCATTTGATTTGCTTCTCGACAATTGCTCGAAACTGAATGACGCTACTCTGAGGCTGACAAACATGCCTTGTCTTTGGGATTCTACATTGAGAAATTTAAGCATTATGTGGCTAGAAAGTCCTTCATTATAATCTGTAGCAATGGTCTTGCAAAGCAGGTTCTTCAATCACCAAATCCCATGGGCCGGTTGGCCAAATGGTTGGCAGTTCTATAAGAATATGATTTTTCTTTCAAAATCATAAAGGGGGGTTGTTCCAACTTGAAGAATGCTTTGATTGATTTAGAGGAGTGCCTCGATGTAACCCTTGTAGCGACCATAGAAGTTGGGGATCCATGGTATGGTAGTATCTATAGATTTCTGACCGCTTTCTCCTTTCCTCCAGAAAGTACTAGGTATGAGAGAAAGAAGATCCGCAGAGATAGTAGGCGCTACACTCTCTTTGATGGGGTGTTGTACCATCAAGGCATGGATGGGGTACTAAGACGGGCCATTGATGCAGATGAAGTACCTAAGGTATTGAAGCATTATCATGATGGATTTTGTGGAGGCCATTATGCCGATGACTATACAGCTAAGAAGATTTTACATGCTAGGTACTACTGGTAAACCTTGTTCAAGGATGTCACTATGTATTGCAAAACTTGGGAACCATGCCAATTCTTTGGTAGGAATAATTTGCATCTTGGGCAACATCACCCAATGATGTCCATCCATCCATTTCAAAAGTGGGGAATAGATTTTGTTGGGCCCCTGCCCATGACTGCCTGCAAAAAGAAGTATCTTCTGGTAGCCACTCAGTATGTCACTAAGTGGGCCGAAGCTATCGCCCTCCATGCTGCAAATGGTAAGGCAGTTTCAAATTTCATATTTGAACGTATCTGCACAAGGTTTGGGACACCCATTGAAATAGTATCTGACCATGGGAGTCCATTCTTAAATGAAGCAGTGGAGTTGCTCATGGATCGCATGGGTATTGATCATCACACTTCTAGCATCTATTATCCAGCATCCATAAGACAAACGGAGCAGACCAATAGCCTCCTTTGTAAAACCATGGGAAAAATGGCCATGTGGAACAGGAGCCAATGGGATCAAAAGGTCACTGAAGCCGTGTGGGCTTACAACATCACCCATAAAACGTTTACAGGTCACACTCCTTTTGAGTTGGTGTAAGGTACTGAGGCAGTTTTACCACCAGAGATAGAGATTCCGGCCTTGAGATTAGCACAAGAACAAAGGAAGACAGAAGATGATCATGTAGAGGCCAGGTTGGTACAACTTGAGAAGCTAGATGAAACCCGACGCCTTGCACTCCATCAAACAAAGATCCAAAAGGACCGACAAAAGGCCCGCATGGATGCTAAGATTCGCAAGGGATGGGAAAGACACTTTGCTGAGGGGGATATTGTGCTATGCTTTGATAATAGATTGGACCACCAGATGGATAAAAAGTTCCTTCCACTATAGACCGGTCCATACAAAGTCATCAAGGAACGTAGCAATGGGTCTATACAAGTACAAGAGCTGCATGAGCCATATGGCAAGAAGGTGATCAACAAGCGTTATCTCAAGCCCTTCTTTGTTCGTGATGGTCCCAGGCATGGAAATGCTATGCATTCCCTGCCTGGAGGGGGAACTGTTATGGATAAATTTGACCAAGGTAAAAGGCATAAATATATGTGTGTGCTTGTATGTGGCAATAGTATAATAAAATATGGTGTGCATAGGGCCCAGGGTTGAGGTGGCAGGGCATGACCATGTGCCACCCTTCCACGTAAGAGACCCATAAGGTGTGTTGTACATAATCCATGAAAGTTATATTATAAAATGTTAAGGTGGCATGGTTCCTCCATGTGCCACCCCTCCACCTAGACAGTCCCATGCCTGCATTCTGTGTGTGTGTGTGTGTGTGTGTCATCCGCCTTGGATTCCTTCTCCCTCATCTCCTTAGCTTCTGCTTCTTTCTTCTCTCTTTCACATAGAGAGAGTGACATAAAAGCCGCCCTTCTTGCTAACAAAACAAAAAGGTAACCCAGGATTGGTGAAAAGATACTCATCAAGCCATAAATTCAACCCTAACACTAGAATCAAAGCCATAAATTCAACCCTAACACTAGAATCAAAGCCATAAATTCGACCCTACTCTTTTCATGATCTTATCATGTGCATTTGCTTTCTTTGTGTTAGTATTCCCTCCTTATAGGTCACTCTCTATAGTGGAGAATCGGATTCTCTTTTTTGAATTTTAAAAGAAAAAAATTTTAATTTTAAAAATTTTGTGTAAAAGAGAGGGAAAGATGGGCGGAAATAGATTTTGAAAGGGCTAGGAATATATAAAGAGAGAGGGTCAGTCATTTCACAAGTCATTTCATAAGTCTGAACTAGTGGGAAGGCTTCCAACTTCTAGCGAGATTCCAGAAAAATGTCCAAAATCAAAATAAAGGTAATGTGAAACAAATGGCATACGCCACATCTCCTCTTTTTTTTGAACATGTAGCTCATTTAGAGAAAGAATACAAATTCACATATGGAGTATGCCACATCTCCTCTTTCTTTTGAGCATGTAGCTCATTTAGAGAAACTATACAAAACTGAGCAAAATGATTAATTCACATATGGCGTATGTCATATGTTGTTTTAGAGAAGGCTTTCTTTGAAGGTGTGGCTTAAGCCACACCTTCATCTAAATATTTCTAAATTTGAGAAAAAAAAAATTAATAGCAAAAAATATTGTTTTAGAGAAGGCTTTCTTTGAAGGTCTGGCTTAAGCCACACCTTCATCTAAATATTTCTAAATCTGAGAAAAAAATACAAAATAATAGCAAAAAATGAGGGTTTTTAAAAAAATGTTTCTACTTTTTTTTTCTAATAAATTTCTTTCTAAAAAACATAAATTCACCTTTGAAGGATATTTTCAATTTTATATCTCAAAATGGGAGTTTTCTAGAATTTTTCCCCCCAAATTACTAGCAAAATTGAGGTTTTTTCAAAAAACATTTACAGATTTTGAGCTTTTTTGCATTTTTTACTAAAAAATAATAATTTCACATTTTGATTTTTTTTTCAATTTGACAGCTTAAAATAGGGGTTTACTAAAACAATTCTTCATAGTTTGATTTTTTTTCCATTTAATTTAAGAAAGATAGGGTTTTAAAAAGATACTTGTACATTTTGATTTTTTTTCTAATTTATACCATTAAATTAGGGTTTAGGGTTTATGGTTTCAATAAGAAAACAAGGAAATATGTGTGTCCAACCATGCAAATGATGTTCCAAGGGTATGATACTTTGCAAGGACTTATATTAAGGCCTATGCAAAGTATCATGCCCATCCAAAACACAAGAAGCATGTTTTATGCTTTTAATACTCATGCAAGATCCATGGTTCAAGTAACTGAACAAGGAAATATGCATGGCCAACTGTGTCAATGATATTCCAAGTGTCAAGTGTCTAATCCTTTGCACAAGAATCTGATACTTTGCACAGGCCTTAATCTTACTAAAGTTAGGCTTGTACAAAGCATCATGTCATCAAAGATACATACATAGGTTTCAAATACACCCTTGCATGATTCATGGAAAGAAAGATGAGTACTAGGATCTATCTACGATGAGTTAGAGACGTGCTCCATTGAGTCTCTCTCTCTCTCATGTCATCAAAGATACATACATAGGTTAGAAATACACCCTTGCATGATTCATGGAAAGAAAGATGAGTACTAGGATCTGTCTATGATGAGTTAGAGACGTGCTCCATCGAGTCTCTCTCTCTCTCTCTCTCTCTCTCTCTCTCTCTCTCCCCCTCCTCTCTCTCTCTCTCTCTCTCTCTCTCTCTCTCTCTCTTTCTCTCTCATAGTATGTCAAGCCACACTTACTAACTTCTCTCACTCACACACACACACACACATATGCATGTGTGTGCACACACATATACACGTGCACACACACACATACGCACACATGTGCACACACACACACACAAAAAGCACACACACACACACATATATATATATTTATATTTATATGTATAGATATATATTTTTTTTTAATAATATTTTTTTATATATAATATGTATATATCTATTATTTTAAATATGTATATATAGAAATTATATATATATATATATATATATAATACATAGATGCATATATCTATATAATATATGTAATAGTATATAATAGGTTATATAATCCCCTCTCCTTGTCTCTCCTCCCCCTCCTACTCTCTCTTACTCTCTCTTTCTTCTTCTCTCTCTCTCTCCCTATGTGTGTGTGTGTGTGTGTGTGTGTGTGTGTGTCTCCTCGCGTGTGAGATTGTAGGTCAACATGTATAGTTGTTGCAGAGTGTCAGAGTTTCAAATGCCAAATGTTTTAAATCTTAATCTATGCTAATATATTGAAATCTTAATATATTTGAAAATAAATATGCATATTTAATACTAAATAAATATATTGAAACCTTACTTTATATGAAATATTTTTTAAAATTACAATATATATTTTGGATCCTAATATATCATAATATATTATAATATTATAATATTTTAATGAATTATAATAAATATTATTATTTAAATCTTAATTTAAATACTTTCTAAATAAATATATATTAACTAAATATATTAGTTTAGTCTTTAGAGTTTAGGTTTAGGGTTTAGATCCTATACCCTTTAATTATTTTAGAAGAAATATTTTTAAAAAGAATTCATTACTAAATTAAATGAACTTTGTTGCCAATATAGGATTTCACTCTTGAAGAGGGTTTAGATGTGGTATCATATAGAAAAAACGAAGTGGTTGCATTTGGGAAAATATAGAGTCTTGATCCCATGAGCTTGTGTCACTTTCAACGTTGCATTTGCTAGAGAGTGCACTATAGCTGAAGATATGGAAGAAGTTGAGCAATGCCTTTTGCCTCGTAAGTTTTGTGGTAGGAAGGGTGATAGGCCACCATTGCCATATTTTGTACCATCTGATGAAATCCAAGAGGGACTTTTTGTTGCCGTTTGTGTAGCAGATCTAGAATCAGAGTTGGATGACCAAGCGGGACCAATTTGGGTCGCAAAGGTTGCTCGGATAGCACATTCACAGCATTATGATATGAACCCAAATCATCAAAAAATCTCCCAAAGAGGTATACAATGAAACAACTTTATGAGGGTTGTTTGGAAAAGAAACGGGAATGGGCTCCAAATAAAGAGGGCTTGGGTAACGTGGAGGTGAGTAGCATCATCCATTGTTGGAAATCAAGGACTCGAAATCTTAAAAAGAATCATGGGTATGATGTGGAAAAAAGTATCACGATCCCTGACAGCAGCCTCGCACATATCAAACATTGTTCAGGTAGACTTGATCCGAATAAAGATGCAGTAATAGAGTTTAATGACTCAGAAAGAGATTCCGAAGCATAAGAGAAGATATGTCCCTAGGAGGCAGATGATCTTATACATCATTTTCGAAAATGGCGTATCTTTACACCACCTCTATGTTGATATGAAGAACTCTTGAATTCTATCTATTAATAATTAAGTTTAAATTAAGAAATTAATTATTAATTAAATAAAAAACTAGTTAGTAATAAAAGTAATTAATAATTACAGCACTGATAAGAAGTAATAAAAATCAATAAGTTAATAATTAATCAAAAAACTATTTAGTAATAGAAAAGGATTAGTAATAAAAATTAATTAATAATTAAGAAATTAATAATTAAAGAATTAATTATAAATTTTAAAAAATAATTAAAATTTAGCTAGTAATAGAAGGCTCAAGAATGAGGTGGGCATGTAAGGATCAAGCCCTATGTCGCCACATATTGAGGGGTGTGTCACATGTCTCCCATCACATTCTCTTTCCCACTCACTATACCTACATCTTTTCTTCTAAAGATCATAATTTGCAAAGATAGATATATATATAGTGTTGCAAAAGCACCGTTTTTTGAGTCTATTAGATCAATATCAAGTGGAGGTGATTGGTTTGGGAAAAAAGTCCAAAACAAGAGAAAAAGTCCAAAAATTCTGAATACAATGTTCTTCCCTTTCTCCTCTCTTCTCTCCCTCTCTCTTCCCATTCTCCTCCCTTCTCTCCCTCTCTCTTCCCTTCTCCTCTCCTTCCTCCCTTCCTTGTCCAAGAGATCTGTGGTGGGTCTTAGTGGTGACTCACATGTCGTGGGGTAGTTGAATATATGCCGATGGAGCTTCCACTCCCGGCTACTCCTTGTGGGAGCAATGCATAGCACGAGCCATCCGCAAGTGTCACTCAAGCTGACTCGAGATTATTGCAGTGTGGTTTCACACAAGAACGAGGGAAGGGGAAGAGAGGAGGGGAGAGGTGCAGGTAGGAGGAGGAAGGGAAGAAGGAGAAGGGAGTGAAGGGGGGTAGAGTGACAACCACAAAGGCACTACAATGGAAACAAGAGAACACCCAAAACACTCTCTTGGAAGAGAAGAGGGAGCTTGCATTCAAACTTGTACAAACAACAATGAAGACCAAATTCAAACTTTTGGCCTTTTATACAAGTCACCTTTTGAAGGGAGGGCCAACCCTTGTCCTTTTTAGCACTCTCCCTCACTTTACAACCATGGGCTCTTGGGCTCGTAGGGCACCAAGGCATATTGCTATTCTTACCGACTCTCCCTACTAGTGGAAATAGCGCTTATGTTAACCATAGTAAAGCATTTGGGACAAACCTAGTATTAGGAGGTGATCCTAACTGGTTCCCAAATAGCACTTGTGTTAGCCTTGCCACTCCTAGGCTCAGGTGATTTGGGGCTCAAACTCCCTAGGCGCCCTCACACCTTCACCTGTTTGTGGTAATGCATGATGCATGAGACTCAAACTTAAAGTGGCGAGACTCATCTTCGTCGGGATAATCAATGGTAACCCTGTCCTGGAATGATATTTGGGGAACAAACTTCCTGAGTTTGAGATGTCTTCTTTCATGGCTATTTTTGTTGGCGTCTCTATTTCTTGTGGATGTGGAGCTAAAAAGTGCAAGGCACATGCACTCTTCGTGGCTCAGAAGTGTGCAATCCTTGTTCCAACACCTCCTTGTTCTAGGCGGGGGCAGCTAGAATGTACAACCTATGCACGTTGCTTGGAATCTTTGGACTTTTGGGTGGGCTTAGGGTATTTGTAGATCAAACTCCCTGAGTTTGAGCTATACTCCTTTCGTGTGCACATTGCTTCTAATCTTTGACCTTGGTGTATTTGGGTATCAAACTCCCTTGAGCTTGTCCTACTGAAGTAGATCATTTTGCTTGGTCACCTTTACTCATTGATTACCCTTGCATTTGGCAGTTGTACTCTGTGGATGTTAACATGCCCCCTTTCCTATTGTTGATCCGCAACCGCATTGCAGGAGGGTGGTGGAAATGATTGACTGCAGAATGGCATAGCGGTCCAGTTGCCTAGACGTGAGGTGAGCAAGGTATGAGCGATACTTTCAAAACTAGGTGGCATGCATATCCTCGTAAGTGCGGAGGTGATGCCCGTGGAGGTTGCGAACGCGTAGGTAGAGGTGGAGGTCGTGGAACTAAGATGGACCAACATCGAGGTTGAAGACAATCTGGTTGGTCAGATTGTGAATGCGGTCACAGTTGTGGGCAGGAAGATCATGGAGGGGTAAGAGGATGAGGCGATTGAAGTGGACGGCGGTGACGACAACTAGATCTAGGATAGCCATAGGTGTCGTTGAATGACTGGAGGTGAAAGCAAAAACCTTCTTGCGTCATTTCCTTTGGGAAGTTGTACTTTGGAAAATTATACAACACATTGGGATCCTGTTGCTGGAGAGCTCAAAAGGCAACCCAAGTCCAATGTCGTTCCATGGGCATGTAGAGTGGGTGGACTCGATGATCGATGGGTGCGCTGTGGCAATAGCACCAAAATTTCTCCAGCTTCAAAAATGGGAGTTGCCAATTGGGCTGTAGACTGGCATCTGCATCGGTCGTGGCAAGGAGGGGGGCATCGAGGGTGAGGTTGTATCTACCTCTTGTGCACTTAGGGTGCGCCAGTCATCAAATGACTACGTTATGAATTGTGTGAGAGGGAGCACAGACTATGAACCCTACAAAAATGGTTCAAGTCATCTTAAATGGACTAGGAGAGGGATACGAGAATCTAGTCTAGAGTATTACCATCCAGTGGCAAATTTCGACACTGGAAGAACTGTAGTCAATCTTACTTGGTGAAGAGCTGAGGACACAAGCCATTCATGCACGCAAAGGTCATTCTAATGATCAATCCTTCATAGCTTCAGACAAAAGCAGAGGCAGAGGTAGATCATTCTAGAGAAGTGCTCATCCATCAACAACAAAGTCACAAAGTCAGAATCAGCATCAGCATCATCCTCAGCAACATCAGAATCAACAAAGAGGAAATAATTCCAATTGAGGAAGATTCCAAGGATGAGGGAATGCATCCACCAATGTGTCTAACATCCAGTGCAACTACTGTCATAAGTTTGGACACTATGAAAGAGATTACCGCCGCAAGAAGCAATACGACAAAGACATTCAATCCAACAGCAATCGAGGGAATTTCTGCGAAAGAGAAAATCATGGTGGTGGACATTCTAGTCACAGTCATTTTGCAAATGATCATGGGATATGTTTCTTTCAAACGAGGAAATGCAGAAGACTAATACAGTGTATCTAGACAAAACCGATTGCAATTCAAAAGAATATTTCACCTACCAAGTTGACCAAGCAGACCGGGATCCTCAGTACATCGATAGTGGTGCATCATCTCATATGACAAATCATCAAGAATGGTTCACAGAGATGAAACCATAAGAAGGTCAAAAGAATGTCATCTACATAATAGATAATATACCAAATCTAGTTCAAGGATTGGTGAAAGATGTACTCTATGTTCCGAAGCTCAGCAAGAACCTCTTGTCAATAGGTCAAATGAAGGAACACAACTATTGAGTCATCTTTGATAGAAATGAATGCACTACGAAAGGATTGGTGAAAGATGTACTCTATGTTCCGAAGCTCAACAAGAACCTCTTGTCAATAGGTCAAATGAAGAAACACAACTATTGAGTCATCTTCGATAGAAATGAATGCACTATCAGAGACAAATCTAGAAGATTTCAGCTAGTAGGAAAAGGAGTCAAGGAAGGAAACTTGTGCAGAATGCTAGCTACAGTACTAGATACGCATGCCATGTCAGCTCAACCACAACATATGCCACTATCCGCAAAATTGCACAAGAGATATGGTCATTTCAATTTTAGGAGCTTGCTAGAACTCAAGAATTAGAACATGGTAATTGTGATTCCACACAACTATTGAGTCATCTTCGACAGAAATGAATGCACTATCAGAGACAAATCTAGCAGATTTCAGCTAGTAGGAAAAGGAGTCAAGGAAGGAAACTTGTGCAGAATGCTAGCTACAGTACTAGATACGCATGCCATGTCAGCTCAACCACAACATATGCCACTATCCGCAAAATTGCACAAGAGATATGGTCATTTCAATTTTAGGAGCTTGCTAGAACTCAAGAATTAGAACATGGTAATTGTGATTCCAAAGCTACAGTTTCTTGGAAAATTTTGCAAAGCATGCTACTTCGGCAAACAAAAGCAAATCAACTTTGGCAGAAGCACCTCTCAAGCATGAGGTATTCTTGATTTGATATATACAAATTTATGGAGTGATGCCCAGACCTACAGCAAACTACTAGACTTTCATCGACGACTACAGCAGATATTGTTGGGTCTACTTTCTAAAAGAGAAATCTGAAGTGTTTTCCAGATTTCAAGATTTCAAAGCCATGGTAGAAAACTAGACATGCAGAAAGATCAAAGTCATGAGATCAGATAGAGGAGGTGAATACATGTCTTCAACATTCATAAACTTTTGCAGAAGTCACGACATTTGAAGATAATTCACTTGTGCAGGTACTCCTCAGTAGAATGCAAGAGTTGAAAGGAAGAATGGTACTTTAACAGACAATGCTAGAGCAATGCTTAGTCAGAAGCATCTTCCGAATTAGTATTGGGTAGAAGCAATAGCCACTGCAAACTATTTCCTTAATAATCGACTTCCTACCAAACCGATTCAAGGTATGATACCTTATGAAGCATTCACTAGACATATGCCACACATTGGGCATCTCCACATATTTGGTTGCATAGCATATACCCACATACATGACAACCATTGCAAGAAATTAGATGCGAAGTCACGTAAATGTATCATGGTTGCCTACAGTGAAGAAAGCAAAGCGTACAAGTTGTATGATCCCATCTACCGTAAGGTTAAAATCTCTAGAGATGTAATCTTTGATGAGGAATCAGAATGGAAAACCTCAAACACATAGGAGATAGATGCACCGATTTCACAGTCATCTACAGAAATGGTTAATGAAGAAGTCTAGCAAGAATTGCCAGAAACACCCCAAGCAGAGCCATAGTAGCTCAGATGATCTACTAGGGAAAGCAGACCTCCAACCAAATTGACATATGCTCAAAAAGGCAAAGTAATTCAGGTTGAAACCACCAACTATGCTCTTATGACTACCATCATGGCTATAGAAGAGCCAGTGTACTTCAAAGACGGAGTAGACAAGCCAGAATGGCATTCTCTATGGCTTAAAGCAAGCACCTAAAAGTTGGTACCGTAGAATCGATAAGTAGTTTGCTAATCTAGATACATGAAGTCCAATGCAAATCATACTCTCTACTATAAAGTTCAAGGGGAAGACATTCTTATTGCACTTTTGTATGTAGATGATCTGATTGTGATTGGAAGCAAGGATAGCCTCATCAGAAAGCTAAAACAAGACTTATCTGTTGCAGAGTTCGACATGAAAGATCTTGGACTTATGCACTATTGTTTTGGAATTGAGTTCTGGAGAGATTCAAATAGCACCTTTATGAGTCAGCTCAAATATGTTGACAGTCTCCAAAAGAAGTTTCATATGGCAGATTGCAAGATTGCAGCCACTCCCATGGAACAAAGTTTGAAACTTACAAAAGATTTAGAAAAGCCTACAATCAATGATAGATACTACATGCAGCTCATCGGATCTCTTATATTTCTGACTATCACATGGCCATATATTTGTTATGCAGTAAGTTCACTAGCATAGTTTATGGCAAGTCCAAAATAGTTTCACTGGAATGCAGCCAAAAGAGTCTTGAGATACATCAGAGGTACAAGACAGTTTGGAATAAAATACAAAGGAAGTCATCCAAGGTTGCATGGATACTGTGACATAGTCACATCCAAGGTTGCATGGATACTATGACAATGACTATGCCAGAGATCATGAGACTAGGAGGTCCACACAAGGATATGCATTTTTCCTTGGGCAAGGTGCCATATCATGGTTGCCAAACAAACAACCAACTATTTCTTTGTCTTCTCCGAGTATGATAGACTTGTACGATAGACTTGTACTGTGCAAACTCGCGGGAGGAGGTAGGATGCCGAATAGTC
Organism: Dipteris shenzhenensis; assembly: GCF_047967505.1. Classification (NCBI taxonomy): domain Eukaryota; kingdom Viridiplantae; phylum Streptophyta; class Polypodiopsida; order Gleicheniales; family Dipteridaceae; genus Dipteris; species Dipteris shenzhenensis. Next base: position 11,744,210 of record NC_141620.1, on the reverse strand, counting down.
GTAGGCTATAGCAGAGCTAGGCCAGAAAGCACATACACTGCAAGAGCTGGGGATTGAAGCAGGATAGTACTAGCATACTAGGTTTGTGCACGGGGCATACTACAAAGGATGGGACTCATGGGAGGCTGAGTGCATGAGCACGGAGTACGGGATAAGAAAGTTCGAATGTGTAGGCAGAGGGCACTGCGGGGTTAGTGGGTAGAGAAGACTATGAGTGGGAGCACTGGGACTCTGGGAGGGCTTAATATATAGGAGAAGGTAGGGGTAGTCGGGCCGTGTGCATGTAGGTAGTCGGGAGAAAGTAGCTGACTAGGGAGCATGTAAGTTTGGGAAGGCGGGTCAGTAGAGTGGCTTAGAGTATGTGCAAGCGTGCCAGTGGAAGATACAAGATAGGTGAAAAAAAGTAGGTGTGTAGAAAATGCAAGGAGGGGGGAATTTATTAAAGGTAAGACAATACGTTAGGCCATTGCTAATAGGATAAAACTGACAATTTAGAATAGGTTTGGAAAATAGAAAAATTTAGAAGAGAAAAGCAAAAAGTATTAATAAAAATGTAGATTTAGGAAAAAATAGATAAAAGTGATAAATCAATTATTAAATAGTAAATAAATTAATTTTTAAAGGGAACATTGGAAAGCAGGAAGCGTAAATAAGAAATATGTTTAGAAAGGGCATCTAAAAATGGAGAAAAAAGAGATACATTTTTTTAAAAGATTAAAAATTAAACATTAATATAAAGGAGAAACTAAGGGATAAAAAGAAAAATTATATATATATATAAAGGATTAAGGGGGGTTTTTTAAGGGTAGCTAACAATAATAATAAATTGAGGAAGGAAATAGGGGAATTTAGAGGAAAATGAGAGTGAAAAAAGGAAATATGGGAAATTAAAAGAAAGTAATAGAAAATAGGGGTGGGTGGGGAGGGGGGGTAGGTGGGAAGAGAAGGGAGCCAAGTTTTAAGCAAAAGGGAGGAAGGGGTAGGAGGTGTGTGTGTGTGTGTGTGTGTGTGTGTGTGTGTGTTATACCTACTATTTCAATAAATCTATATCTCCACCATTCCACATTCTTAGTCAAAACTTTGAAAGGCCCTCGACAGCCATTGCTTCATCCAAACTATGTTCATAGTTGTATAAATGCTTAAAGGTGCAGCAAACGAGAATCCTGAAGGATGGTTCATGTCTTAAGCTTCTTTTGGTTCCTTGTTTAGAACTCTAAATGATTACCCTAGCTGTATTTCTAAGTCGAGAGAATCCAAGGAAGTAGTTTTTTGAAGATCTTTCAAATGGTAAACACCCAAAAGATAACTTCTGCTTTAATCAAGCTATCCTGGTAGTTCACCTTACAATTCTCATTTCAATCCAACATATTTATGCAAAGGTATAAAAGAAAAGTCGAGAGTACTATATCTTTCATCATCACAAGGCATGCAGTTATACTCCCCCAAGTTGCCATCATCCTTTTTCGCAAAGTCATGCCCAAGATTTTACCTTGCAAATCCAATGGAGAGGTGTGCCAACTCACTTGGCACCATCACAACCAAAAGAAAGTTAGAACAATCCATTTTATTTGTGGAAGCTAGGCTTCAATGCTAGCACACAGTTGTTATCCATGTCACTCTATCTAGATCAGCAAAAAATCTTGGCATTCTTGTAACACAAAGGTTGGCATTAGTCAAAAAGTTCAGTGAGCTACATTAATTAAAAGGAGATTCCCATAAACATGAAGTAAATTGCCATGTTATAACCTAGGTGAAAGCTTATTCCACTAGTAGAGTGTCCCCTTAGGCCCTTAGGGAAAAGGGCTACAATCCTAACCCTTCTTAATAAACATCCAAAAGGGATCCCTTCAAGTTCAATATGTACCTTTACACCATATCCAAGTGTATCCTAAACACCATATCCAAGTGTATCCTAAAAACTAGCTCATCACAACATGGTAAATCATCAAGGGTCCAAACCTTTTTCTAGTGATCCCCTCAGGCATAGGGTACCTGAGATCATACCAACCTCCATCATCCCTATCAAAGGTTATTAAATGGCTAAGTCCATGAATATCTTGAAGGAATGCACCGAATAAGAAAAAGGAAAAGAAGAGGACAAGAAAAGGATCACCCAATAAGTAGGAATTCATATTTTAAGAAAGCTTTAAGATTTCAAATCGAGAAAACCATGGTAGAGTGTAAATTTTGCAAGGATGCAGCACAATATACGAACCATGGCATCAGAAAAAAGGAGAGGTTGACACTCGAAATTTGTCCCAGACACCGCCAGTAGACATGTGGAACCAGTAGCAAACATGTAGAGCCAAAATTCATCAAAACAATTAAACATAATAGAAACCTGGCTTGCCTCAATCTATCTCGTTGTGTTCAAGTCTATGGGTACTCTTTGCAACCTATCTTGGAGCCGTTCCCATCAAGGAAGATAGTTCCTTGCTTGCATTCAAGGTAGCCCGTTAACAAGCAGGAGGCAAAGTGGGAGATATAATTATGAGAGGCAGCCATTGTTGACACCTTAGAACTCGAGTTTTGGGAAGAGTGTTGTCCCCTTTTTTCCTTTGATTCCATGCCAAAGTGCCAAATCTCCCTTGATCTCCTCGATCTGTGTGTGGAACATCCAAAGGATTCACCTTATTACCCAAGCATGATCTCATTTATGCTTTGTAATCTCTAAATGTCGAAGCACAAGAGAGTGTGAGCTCACTTACCTTATGTCATCTATAGGCAAGATCAATCAATCCCTTAGTATGGTCTCATTGATCCAAAAGTATATGCCCTACACTTACGTCCTTTATCGATGGTCAAGGAGGATCAACCATATACTCCAAAAATCCAAGACACTAAACCAAGGACTACAAGGGTCCCTGAGGGGATGTGTGCGTGCATGCGTGCGTGCATGTGTGTGTGTGTGTGTGTGTTTCCCACCGACCGCATTCCCATAGGTCCAACACACAATCCAAGTGAGGGTAATATTTCACCCGTCAGAGTGGATTGGGTTGGACTAGTGCCCTAGATAAAATCAAAACATGTGTAATAGTCTCTTATGGGCCATCCCACCTTCATCCCACTACCCATTACCCTTGGTATGGATCTGAATCGGTAAGTGAAAAGTAAGTAGAAGTATCAACCCATTTCAACCAATCGGTAGAGGGTAGCCTAGTTTCTATAATCATGGAAGAGTCCTTAGACCACTTGGTCGAGGACATCCGTAGAATGTATCAAGTAAAAGTCGCTCAACCACTTCATCGAGGTTATCAGTACCAAGTATCAAAAGTACGTCCTTAATATTAGAATTAACACTTCAAGCTTACAGATAGATTGTCCTTAATAAATGGAGACTTTTCTTAAATATCAACTATTTGCAAAGGATATGATCCTATCATAGACTTTACATACCATGGGCAATGGATGTGTCTAATAACTTGATGCTGGTCCAAGCATCACAGCCTAGCCACAAAGGTAAAGAACTGGTCCCATAGTCCCCGTGTCGCAATCAGGCCTGAAACTTAAACAAGTCGAAATCAAGTATAGCCATTAGTCGCAAATTTTTTGTTATCTTACAATGGGTATACCAATGTATGTTTCCTATCAAACAATCTAGCCTACTACACTAATAAACCAGTTTCCAGTGTTAGAGTAAACCAAATGCAAACATATGCCATTGCCCTTTTCAAATAACAAGTGAGAGTAATCCATTAATATTCAACCCCTTCAAATAGAGTATCAAAGTGGGAGTCAACATAAATACTCACATTCATACTAGTAAAATGCCCGAAATACAAAAAGATTCAAGAAGAATCTCCAACAAATAATTCATTCCTATATGGCAATAAATGGAGATATTCTGCCACAAAGTACTCCTCAAAGTTGCCAACGTCGCATTTTGATTCCATTAAATCACGCCAAAGATTTCATAATGCAAGTCCACGGGAGAGGTATGTCGGCCCACCTGACACCATCACAACAAAAATGAAGGTTAGAACAATGTATTTTTGTTGTGGAAGCCAGGCTTCAATGCCAGCATATAGTTAATATCTATGTCACTCTAACTAGATTAGCAACAATGAATCCATCTTGGCATTTTAATATTCCAAAAGTAATTAGAGGTTGGCTGTTAAAACGTAATCTGGGATAGATTTAGAATAGTTTTTGAGTAGACGTATATCCTATGTACAAATAAAATAGACCACGTACTATCCACTAATGATTGTTGATACATATGCCATAATCAATACCTAAGTGTACCAAATCATGGCCCATATGTAGATCTCGGTTAATCTCCCATAGTAAAAACATTCTGCCCAATGCATAATTCTCATGGTCACATAACTCCCATGGCTCCTTATATTCCATCATTTTCATATATAGCGGTATGGGAAGTCATTAGTCTCGGTGAAATTCTCTATAAGGTCTTAAAGGGGCAATAGGAATCAACTGCATAAATCCCAACATTATTAGAGTAATCTCCACAAATAGTCAACAATACTCTTCCTGATATATTCCTAAGTGCTTGGTGTTTGTCAATATATCTCCTTTTTAATATTTGGGACAATAGCATCCACCCAAGAAATGTAAGTCCTAACAAGATCCAATGCATGCTAGGCAAGTATCTCCAAGGGGACGATCCTTCATAATTTAAAATGCCTCTAGGCATAAGTGCACCCAAGGGAATGCGTATGCACACCCAAGAATCACAAGGGCCCCAAGGGGAACTCTGTGTGTGTGTGTGTGTGTGTGTGTGTGTGTGTGTGTGTGTGTTAGGGCTAGGAATTCACTGCTGGAATAGGTATTGGTTCTGTCCTGGTTAATAGAAATCTGAATTTTTAAAAAATGGACAATTCTAAAAGGTCATTTCTAAAAAGATGGATCTCTTGGCGACTGGGATGAGAGTTCCAGTGTCAAGGATTGTTACTTGCATCCATCCAAGAGAAGAGATGTTAGTATAGACACAACTACATCTTGGGACTGCAGGTGTCATTACCCTTGACTACTTGTTATCGTAGTCAGGAACACCAAACTGCAGTTATCCCAAAGATTCAGCATCTTGGAAATATGAATTTAATTGAGAGAAAAACAAAAATATTGAAGCAGGCTGAGAAGCCTACTAAGATAAATTAGGTTACGAGGCCTAACCCACAAGAAAATTTATACATATTAAACTATTGTCATAATCCTGCAAACTTGCTTTTTAAGCACAATCATATATATCTCAAGGAGGTCCAAAGGGAACACTTAAGCATAGCATATGGAGTGAAGATTTGAATATTACATTACTATGGTTAATGTTCTGGACTATCCCATCATTATGGTTAACCCATTTAAAAATTCAAAAAAAGGAAAGAAAAGAAAGGAAAAACGTCTAGTAGTCAACACATGAGTTGCAGGCCAAGATAAGTTAGAAGATATATGCAAACTACCAAAATCAGTCTATGGGCGCAATGGTTAATCATAAATAAAGTGAGGAAATTTATGGATATAAGTGGAGTAGATGTGTGTGTGTGTGTGTGGAATGTTGGGCTAGGGCAAGGTATGCATAGCCACCATTAATTGGTGGTAGGCATGACATGACATTCACCTATATGTAACAGATTAAATAAAAGTATGCTTAGATATAGAAAAACAGCAAACATAATTTGGTTTAGGACATAAATAATGCATAGATATAGACATGGCCCTAGCCCTTTTTTTTGGGGACTATGGTGTATGCATGAGACTACTTATGCAAGCACACTATCAAACCATCAAAGCTTCAAACTTTCATAAGACTAAGGAACTACCCACAATAGACCATTATTATGGATCTGAGTGACCAAATAGACAAGGTTTAAGATTTATTGATAAAGAGACTTGCAATCCTCTAGGGATGTCACTCTATGTATCTTAGCTGAAAGGTTGCCCTTTCTTATAGGATCACGCATAGTTGATAGTTGGCAAAAGGAGATCCTTCAAGATCCTTTTGAATGGTCCAATCGATTAAGAACATTCTTAAATCTATACTTTATAAAGCTACAAAGAACCTTCGAAATGCTACAGACATACAACTTGGCCATTCAAGAAAATAAGGGGCCTTTGATATATCAGACTTCAGAAAAACCGGTTAACAATAGGTGCTTTGGATAACAGACAACAGTTGGCAATCCAACATATGGCTAATGCTCAGCCATCTAATCATATGCATCACGGAGTTCTATTTCAACTAGAGTTACCACTAAACCCTAATAAGTCCCCATAAAAAGCATCTATTATACCTGATATGATCGGTACATAGAGAATGCAAAGGATGTAAATAACATTTAAGCTAGTTGTTGTGTGCACCGTAAATGGACATAGCATGTGATTATAAGGCAAGAAACCATAGAAGTGGTTACAGTTTATTATAGACAAGCGACATCCAGCAGAAGATATTTGTGGATCGAATCAAACCTAACAACCTAGACTCAGTAGAAGCAAACCAACAATTGTTTGCCATGTTTTAAAAAAAATCGTGTGCGTTTGTAATGAAGATAGGGAACCAAAACGAGCTGCTAGATAGGATGGTACCATCACGTAGCTATACTGCATAGCAGTTGCCATGAACTAAGAGTGGTTATGGCAGCATGCACAAAGTTTATAGAGGGAGCGGGACTTGAGAAGCGGATGGGGCATCCTCAGCTGCGCCAACTGCTTCAGGAACTATGATAGGAAACGAATCGACAGCGTCCATCTCCCAGTGATCTGTATGCTGCAAGGATCAAGGATTTGTCAAGAGAGTGTGGAGTAGGAGGGTGAGAAAGAGAGGAAGTGAGGGACAGTAGAGAGAATAGAGAGGTGCGGGAGTAGAAGGTAAAGCTGCAAGATGTGAGGATAGAGAGGAAGAAGCAAGGGAAGTGGTGCGAGCAGAGATGGTGATGGAAGGAGTCGAGCGTAGATAGGTAAATGGAGGAGGGAAGAGACTACCTTCAGAGATTGCTTTAGAGGAGCCAGCCACAAGTGAATGCTAAGTGGAGATAAGTAGCCGTTAGGTTATGAGGTAAAGGGTGAGGAGTATAGGGTTAGATATAGGCTAGGTAAAAGCTACAGGGAGGCCATTACCATAAATGCCAGTTATGGCCTCTAGCTAGCTAAATTTGTCAGTTATCCGCCATGTACCATATGTCCAAGCTCCCTTCCTGACTGCCAATTTAAAAGAGCACTTAGTCTACCTAAGAAACTGATGAGAATCCAAGGGGAGAAAATATAAATTAGTACTACACCTCCTTAAAGGTCCTCGCTGATATTTTTTACGAGAGTTTACTGGCAAAGGAATAATTATGGGGGAAGTAAGAGATTATTTCTTTTGGAGGATAGGTAACAACAATCATTCTAATAGATAGACAAGATATGGTGATATTACTTGAGGATAAATCCTGAGAGATTTACTGCATCTAAGGTGACAACGAGGTGAAACTAAGGAATTACACTTGGTTGATTTAGACCAGACATAGGAATTAAGTTATAAGTCCAATCAATGTTATATGTAGGATGGGAGAAGGGCTAGCAGGTATGAGTACTCATGTGCCAGCATATCCGCCATATAAATAAATATTAACTCATATAATTGACTGAGCGTAAGAGCTAGTAGTAGATAAAGATTAAGTGTGTGTGTGTGTATGTGTGTGTGGGTGTGTGCGTGTGTGTGTGTGTGTGTGTGTGTGTGTGTGTGTGTGTGTGTGTGTGTGTGTGTGTGTGTGTGTGTGTGTGTGTGACTTTTTCAGTTTTCACTTAACCTCTTGGCTTTTTCCAAGAGGCTACTTGTAATCTTTTTACTTTTGTACTTCATGGTGGGTTTTCATCTTTTTTGAGGTTTCCCACGCAGAAATATAAGATTTCACCCCCAAAAAAATGTGTGTGTGTTTGTGTACGCGCGCACGCGCGCGTGAGCACATGCACATGCACATGCACTTGCACGTGTGCATGCACGTATACACACACATGTGCATGGAAACACATACGTGTGTATGTATGTATGTATGTATGTATGTATGCATACAAAGTTTAATTTAACCACTATTTAGACAATGTATGCCTACACACCACCCCCAAACCCAAAAATATTAATAATAACAAATTAAAATTTTTTAAACTATCAAAACTATAAAAATGTGCAAATTACACCCGCTAATTTCCAAGTGTGTAAAAACAGATAGATCACAAAGCTAATTACACATGTAAAACATTATAGGAAAGTTCCTTAAGAATGGATTTATCTTCACCTTCAAGCATGTGTTATTGTGTTGTTTCCACAAGTGATATGCTCAAATGACTTATGAAAGCGTTTGTAATGTTATCCAATTTGATGCACCTTGTACAAAACCTCTCTTTATAACCTTTGATTTAGCATCCTTACCAACATTAATTAAATGTACTAGCTGGAATAAGCCGTTTATAACATTTTGATTTAGCTGAAATGGAATGGCATTGTTAACATGTAAAGTCCTACATATTGCACCCCCAAGACAATGAGAAGAAAGATGTGACATATGGAACCACTGTCTACGACAAGGAGATGCCATAAAAAGGTGTCGATTTCTTTGACAATATTTAGAAGCACTAAGCAAAACCAAAATGTTTTGGCAGTCATCCACTATTTTAGGTACTTGTCTCAGACTGGTCTGAGCCTCCAAATACATAAAAGGCTCAAGATGTATTTGGCTTACAATGCTAATATTGTCATCAAAATTGTCACCCACTCCTCCACCATTTACATGATATATCATGTGTTTCTGTACTCTCATTTTACTAACCATATATCTATTTATTAGGATTCATGGTGATGATTATTATTATAAAGAGTTGTAGCTTGTAATAGGAAATTGGAGACATGGGACAATTCAATGCCTTGGCTCTATCCTAACCCTTGCACCAAAGGTCGCGCATTGAAATCTTGTCAAATGGCCTTGTCCTTACATGCCATCCACAACAATGTAAATAGCATCCATACGACCCCCTACAAAGATCAATTTTGTATTGATCGTAAAATCAAACCTTGAAGCTATGTATGACCATTGTTCCACCCTACTTGGACTAACCTGATGCTAATTCCATTGAATGAAGAACTTGGATTCTAGGTACTCTTTTATTATCATTTTTACACCAAACAAGGTTAAAGGATTGAAAAAGATCACGATTCTATATGTTACTCTCAAAACTTTAACATTATTTCTACCCAATTCCACAAGTTACTTTAAAATCCATATTGTATATTATTTCATGCCATCTCAAGGTGCGTTCAATACAAGACTCAAAGGATATCCTTGTCTCCTAGGATTGTGCATGCCAAAGAAATAGTTAATCTCTAATAGGAGGGACTTTCTCCACCTTTCTTCAAATTATGTCAATAACATGTCATGGTGATGTTCTAATGATATAGTCCATGGTTTTATACTTATGCAATTCAAAACTTAGCATAAATTGCAAGCTTCTACTATGCAATTATGTCAAGAAGCAACATAGCATTCAATGCACATGATTTTAATAGTGTGATAGGTAAACCAAACGCAGTTCAAGGCTAATATGATGAAATGAATCCAGCATTTTGATCAAATCATGTGGCTATATAGACTTCATCAAGGCTAACTCACAACACTTACTCACAATGTTCAACTCTACTACAAACATAAATGGTCGTCTCAGTACTAAGCCATGACAATGATAGTACAAGCTCACTACTAGATGCTCTGGGTACACCCACACTTGCACTCCTAAGCTCACTAATCACCTTTCCAAAACTGTACTAGTTCACCTAAGACTCCTAGTTCCTTTAGGCACACTTAAGCCCTCCTAAATAGTCTAACAGTATCCTATATCCTAACCAAGGCAACCTCCTAGTCATAATGTCACCTACAATTATTGTTGTAACAATTCCTCCCTCTTAAGAAGAGTTGGCATCTCTGCGGAGAGTATTTGATAACCAATTTACGAGTTTGCTTGCACTTCTCTAGGTAGCATTATCTTCTAAAACACCCTTCCATTTTACTAAATAATCTTGCATGACTATGTCGTGTAACGCCTCTTTTTAACATTAAGATTTTTCCTTTGCTCATATAAAAGTACTTGAGGTTCAATGAGCTATCACCTTCAAAGTTATTTCTGTAAATGACTAACATGAAGTATTGGATGCACTCTACATATTTATAATAAGGCAAGACTCATATGCAAGCTAAACGATCCTTTGAAGTGTTGTGAATGGTCTGCAATACCTCAAGGATGACTAAGGACTTATGACCAATAACATTCACTCATCTTTAGGATTTTATAGGACTCGAGTGCTCTCAAATAAAATCACCTCCTTCGAACTCAACTTTTCTTCCGTTTGGATTCACGTATTTTGGACTTTTCTTAAAGTACCTTGGCCATGCTTCACCTCCTGATGCACGTCTTTAGCAATTTGAATCCTTTCTTTTCCAAGCCCTATAGATAGTGTACTCTAGGTTGAAATCCATACATCAGACTACAACCCATCATTGAATGCTTTGAGCTATATATACAAACTCTAACCGAAGACACTCTTCCCAATCTATCTATCTTTACTCACACATGCATGTAGAATGTCCTACAAGGTTTGATTGACATGTTCCACCTAACCATCCAACTGTGGGTTATCAAGTGTGCTCACGTTCAACTTTGCATCACTTATACAAGACAACCCTCCAAAACTCGCTATCAAACCTACCAATTGGTCACAAACAAAACCAACTTACCATACAACTTGAAAACACTTTTGATGAACAATCTTGTCTACTCCAAATTGTCACATTTTCTCTTGTTATAATCTGAGATCATTGTTATATCACTCACAATGCTCAACTTGTACTAAGTTATAAAAGATGTCTTGCTGCCAAGCTATAGCAATCATACCATAGACTCACTACTAGAACGATGCTCTAACATTGCTACACTAAGCCCAATGGTCACTTTTCAAAATGCATAAATACCACAATAGTTTGAGTACCAAAATCCAAGAATCAAGAACACTTAGACCCTTCAAACGAGACACTTCTTATGAATAAATATGTTCTATTGAATGCCAAGAATACATAAATAAAGTAGAGCAAGCATCTTCCTTCATGCACTAGAGATCCCATGTGGCAAATTGTAAACATCACTATGGATTTCATTATTGATTTAGCTAAAACACACACAAGCCATCACTCTGTGGATTGTAATTGATTGACCAAGGTGGCTCATGATTTGGCCAAACTGCCTATCGAAGGTGTTTTCAAGTTCTATACACTATCATCACTATAAACTTCAATTTTGCTAATACACACATAAGCCATCACACTGTGGGTAATCATTGATTGATCAAGGTCAAGTTCTATAGGCTACTAGCCAACTTGTTAGTAATCAAGATAGCAAGCTTAATAGCCACTTGTGGAGAGCTATCCTTCATAAGTTGAAAACAAAGTTAATTGTGAGCATGCCTTGTTATCCACCACTGGACAATCAAACACAAAGTGTCATTTAAATCTTGGAAGATATGCTACATGCATATGTGAGTAAAAGATGACAAATTGAGAAGAAATTCTTCCAATTGTAAAATTGCCTATAATAGGTAAAAGCATTCAATGATAAGCGATAGTCCATTCATGTTGATATAAGAGCACCACCATCTATAGAGCTTGAAAATGAAAAGGTAAATGTGAACAAATATTGAAGGATGCCCAAGATAGTGAATAAAGGCTTAAGATAGAGATCAAAGCTATGTGAATCCACAGAACAAAAGTTTTGAAGAAGATAACAAATTACCAGAAACAAAGCCCTCTAAATCCATAAAGGTCGACAATGTCCTTAGTTGTCTTCAAGCTCTTGTGGAACGTTCACAATACGTCACAAATTAGCTTGCTTACAAGTTAAACTTATTGAAGGACATAGAGTGCATCCTACGTTAGTAGACTTTGCAAAGACTCTTGGATTGCAAAAGTATCAACAAGTAGAATGTTTGATAGCCTCGTAGACCATTGGTACAAGTTGAAGTGATACCATTCAACAAAGTAAATGATGCAAAAGGAACAAAGGACCCTCAAAACAATGATCACTTTGGCAAGTAGCGCATAGAATCTTCCCAATGCACTTCTAGAGCAAGAAAGAGCCACAAAGATTTCTCTGGAAAAAAAGAAAGAGCCACAAAGATGGACATACAAAGCAACTTTGCATTCTGGCCAAAGTTATGGAAATAGCAAAACCAACATCATTCAACATATGGTTTACAGAGTCGAGCTCAACTCACACCTTACTATGATGTGGCTTAATGAAAAACTCTGTTCATGCAATTACTTAACCACATAGATAAGGCCAAGAAAGACAGGCTATGCCAAGCGAATTTGCTAACAGCATTACATACATTGAGGACAAAGCTCCAAGCAGCACAAAATGAAATATCAGTTTTGGCCCCTTCAATTGGCCCGGAGCATTTCAGAAAACTACAGGCATACATGCACCATAAATTCGTCCAAAGCAAGCATTACAAGCAGCTTAAGTGATTCACAAAAAAGGGTCTACTGCTCTAGATGCTGTCACTACTAAGCACAAATGGCAAGTGATAATTATGCAATATCCAGCTGTTGCACTTTGACAAGGCTGTCAATGACTTACTAGTGTTATAATGAACTGATCAAAGCCAGACTAATAGTTACTCTTGATTAAACACTTCATGGAAAGTATCTGCTATCTGTCAAGAAGCAATCATAACCTTGCATTCCCACGATACCAATTACATGTCATTACATTGATGGGCTTTTTTTTAGTACACTTAAAAGTCCTACAACCTGACTATGCAACTTTACAAATGTACTGAAGCTGTTCAAAAACTGTGACTATATCAGTTAAGATTGCATCCATTGCCACCAATGTTTATTTGGAGATAATGTCTGTCTTTTAAAATATCTGGCACACATGCGAAACAGGAACCAGTGTAATTGTCCTAGTGAGATTTACAGGGCACAGGCAGAGCTGTGTTGCACACAAAGGCACTGTCAAGGGCACTCCTGTATGAATCAGAGGCACAACGCACCGGATGTACAAGGAAATCCAAAACATTAAAATAAACAAGTGCAATCCAAGATCTTCAGGGCCTTTGCTGAAATGTTGTGACTAACATCATGAGGCTGTACACAAACGTACGTTCACATGTTACAGGGATTGAAAACTGAACTTCTAAGTGTAGTTGGTCAGGCAACTCTTGACCTGTATTGAAACAAATTAACAATTTTGTCTTGGAACTCCACAGTGCTAGTTCTGTGGACACCGAGTCTTTGACCACTGGATGTCAAGAGAATTTCAGGCATTCTCCAATAGCACCACACGCTTTATAATCTGTCCTTTTGAGCAGACAAAAACTTCGTTTAAGTAAAGAGTTCAGTACTTGGCCAGAAAACTGAGGCTAACGACGCGCATCACATTAAAATAGGTTTTCCAACTGACAGCAATCACTGGTTTGCACTCCATTGGTTACCTTGCAAGGTAAGAGTGCAGGTTCAATGCCTCTTTAATCTTTTCTGTCCCCACTGTCTTGCCAAACAGCAGTCATGACCAGAACAGTTTTACCTGTCAATGCCAAACTGGGCATGCCCAAGCAGAGCCAGTAGTCATACATGAAAGTCAGTTACCAAGCAGCATATGTACCTTTCTTTCCAGCATGCATTATGACTGTAGGTTCAACTTAGACTACTCAATAGTATTCAGCAGAAATCAATGGAAAAACGTCTATAACAATTATAACCACAATATCATTATGCATCACACTGCAACTTTTACAACAAGATTTGCCAGTGTCCATTTGGGAACATGTACCATGAACATAATTGTGGAAATACCATGACGAAAAGTCAAAAAGATGCTGGCAATACATGTAGGCTTTAACAGGCTTTCTCAGCTGCACTGGCAGCTATGCTAATCTGTTCCAAGTCCCCAGGGATAAGGTTGGGGCAATGTCCCGCTGTGCCCACATGGAATGTAATTCTCGAATCCCAGGATGAAATCCACCAGGCCCTGGATCTCAGGGTGCCAAATGAATGGTTGCCTTGCCATCTACCTCGTTGCACTAGGGCCAGGAGTGAGTGAGACTTGTGCGAAGGTGTCTCCAAACCTCCTCAACATCAGGGAGCCCTTCCTAGTAAACGGGAGCCTCAGAGAACCATGTCCCCCTATTGCTCGGGGCGTTTCTGAGGAGAACATGCTGTAGAAGCAACTTCCAAGATATGCCCGAGAGAGCTCTGCTCTAGATCTCTAGGCCCCCTTCAGACTGAGGAAAAATGCCCACCATGTGTGCCGATCCTCGCCCCAGAAAGTTGCACACCCATAATCTAAGCTCTCCATGCATCCTCTATGGAAGCACCAACAGGATGCAATGAACCAGGACCTGGTTTACCACCAAAGTTCTACGTACACAAGAAAGCTTGGCAGAGCTCCAATACAAAAGGTTACAGCAAACTCTCTAATTCCCACCTCGCAAGAAGCGGGTTAGATGGCAGATAGAGCTGCCTGCAGACGTCCATACCCCCGACCTCCTCTCAATGTTTTGACCTTTGAGTTTGCAAACAACATTATTTTTGTGGACGAATCAGCTGATTGTCTGGAGAGGGTTATATTCCTTTTGGATGAATATTGCATGGCGTTAGGTGCTCGGATCAATTGTCGTTAAGTCAGTTGGCTTCTTCACAGAGATGGAGCTCTCTCTCAGGAGGATCTCTAGGGGATACATGTCATGGTACGAGAATCTGCAGGGGACACATGTCATGGTACTTTGGATGATAGGTTGGGATTGACATCTGGGCTGAGCAGCAGTTTGCATTGGTCCTAAGAAAAGATCAAGTAAAGTTATCATAGGCCTTTTCAATATCCAATTGAATCATAACCACCTCTTGCCTCGAAACCCTTGCATAATCAATTCCAATTTATACATTCAGTATATTATGCAAAAAATCCATCGTTTAATAAATCAATATTTCTTTTGATGAATCAAAGTAGGAAGAAAATGCTGCAACCTATTGGCCAAGACCTTTGCAAATATCTTATACATCACCCCCATCAATCTGATTAGTCTCCAATGATGCACATTAACTGGGGATGGAACTTGAGGGAATAAATGTGCAAGCCCAATCTTCCCACTCGCAAGGCATGGTACCTATATTCCACGCCTCCTGGGAAAATAGAAATGAGAGGGGCCTCGAACTCATCAACATACTTCATGAAACGCTCATTGAAACGCTCATTGGGGAGCCCATCCCATCCTAGGCTTTTCCTTTTATGCAAATGCTTCAAGACAGATTCCACCTCATCCTTAGAAATATCTTTTCCAATTCATTCGCAGAAACATCTAATACATGGTGACGAGCCAAGTGAAACAAAGACTCTTTGGCTGCAATGACATTAGGAGATGACCTCCACGATCCGATGGACCCAACAAATGGCAACAAACTTCCATACAAACATCTAGTGGGTTCCCACGATGAGTTTTAATTGTGTTATTAATTAGTAGCTTGAGTATCCATGGGCGATTAAGCTAAGTTTTTTTGCCATTCAAACACGCGACAGGCGATTAAGGTAAGCCATAGTCAAAAAATTATGCACGAAGATTCTGGAGACTCACAAACGTTCTAGAGGGCGCCATAGCAACAATAAAGAGAGGGAGGCAGAGAGGGAGGGTGAGTGGGAGGAAGAGAGTGGAGGGAGAGAGACCAGAGGGATAAGGGGAGGGAGTGGAGCATGTTGAGCAGAGGGAGGGGCAGAACACAGTGGAGGCAGAGGGAGAGGTAGAGGGATTGGAGAGGGAGAGGGAGAGGGAGAGGGAGAGGGAGAGGGGAGAGAGGAAGGAGAGAGGCTCTTGGGAAGAGAGAGGGGAGGGAGTGGAGCATGTTGAGCAGAGGGAGGGGCAGAACACAGTGGAGGCAGAGGGAGAGGTAGAGGGATTGGAGAGGGAGAGGGAGAGGGAGAGGGAGAGGGGAGAGAGGAAGGAGAGAGGCTCTTGGGAAGGTGGCCGAAAGGTCAATTGAGACGAATTAATCACCATAGCCGTGCCTTCGTTCTGCCATAGCCCTCTGCTGTCTCCCTCCAATCTGCTCCTCTCACCCGCTTGAGTACGCTTGGAGTTTTTTTCGCAAAATTACAATTGTACTCGGATTGATTCGACATGAAGATTGCGTGTAGTTTGTGAGTTTTAGATTTTTGAAGTCAAGCGAGCCAGTAGGTGAGTACAAGCAAGATGAGTAATAAATATGCCTTGCCTATGCTACATCCTAACAATTTTCTCATGTGCACACTTTTGCTACATACGAGCAAAAAAGGCATGTGATTGACAATTAGAATCCACTAAGGCATCCATTCGAGCCACAAGCTTATATCTCACATATTGATTCTTATGCAATGAGCAACCTGGTGGGACAACCAAGCATAGCTAGCTAGGTGTTTGGACAAGAACCACACTCTTGAACCACCTCGTTCAAATCAATCAACAACGATTCTATGTGCTGCAATTTTTCATGCATTGTGAATCCCATACCAGCGAGCAAGCTTTTGGATATTGAGCATACAGCACTCCCAAGCTGACACTCCAAAGTACATGGACTTGAAAGTTTTGTAACACCTGCAACATAAACTAATGGAAAAAGTATGCTCCAAGAAAGTCTGGCTAACCTTAAGAGGATGCTTCCCAATAATTGCCTAAAAGCATCCACAGAATGGCTATGCATCTCCAATACCTAAGGGAAATGATCTGACAAAATATGATTATATTCCACCCTACATGGATAGTGACACAACCCCGCAAGATCTGACCCTAACATTGACCCGGAAACTTCTCCTCAATCCAACCAGAATCAAAGCGCAAGTGCCTCGATCCTCCGACCACCCCAGAGCACATGGGCTACAGCTCGACTCATCCATAGACCCGTATTTAACCCAGGCGTGCCATACCACCTAAGCCAGTCCAGAGGACCCTCGATACACCACCTATGATCCACCATGTAGATGGCCAGAGTCCTGGCATGGGTCCAAGTCTCATCCATCAATTGAGGAGCGCTCAACTGACTCCACAATAGAACCGGCCCTCCCTCTATATAGAAGGAAACCCGCTATAGATAGCATGATGCTATGAATAGCTCCCTCCATATAAAGCGAGCACTATATATGAATCAATCTCTATATATAGCAATCGCAGGTAAAAATAGCCATCCAGCCCTATGCTAACCCCCGGTAACCCACGTTCACCTGCTATCCAACCCTAGGTACACCATGCACATGACATACTTCCCTTCCTCTAAGAACTCACTCTTGAGTTCACCACAAAGCCCCAAAACTCTAGCTTCCCCCTCTCACCGACTATCTTCGGGCTCTATATTGATGAGATCACATCCTTTGTAGACCACCTAGGTGGAGAGGGTTCACTTTTGGCTGACCTGATGGTGCAGATACTGCTGTACGCAGATGACATAGTCTTCATGTCATCCTCAACAAAGGGATTGCCAAAACATCTAGAGGCTCTGGAGGTGCTGCAGAGAGAGAGAGAGACACTTGACAACTCTTGGGAAAACCAAGCTTATGATCTTCAACACCTCACGAGCAATGCTCCATCAACATAGCTTCACATACCGAGGTGAGCCGGTGGAGATAGTGCAGTCCTACATGTATTTGGGGGCAGTGTTCACAGGACCAATCTTCACGATGACCCATGCATCTACAACACGACTCACACGAGGGCGGGGTGCTCTGTGGCCTGATTAGAGAGGCATTGCTTCCAGGAACACAGGACCCCCCGACAAAGGGTTGGATTTTGGACACCATGGTGAGACCGACTGCCGTGTATGCAGCACCTTTCTGGAGGTGTGACATTTCAACGACAAAGTGGAAAAGATTTGAGAGGCTACAAGTGACCATGGGATCATGGATCATCCGAAGTAGGCCCTCGGTCCCACATCAGATCATATAGGCATAGTTTGCCATGATCCCTCTCCAACTTGATGCCATTTTTCGGACAGTGACGTTCTTTCACAGAGTTTGGGCCCTACCCCAGTGGAGATTACCAAGGCTAGCACTAGAGTCATCCAAACGACTGGTGGAGAGCGGTGTTGATACAACATGGTATGTACGGGTGTCCACATGGTTTGATAGCCACGGCATTCAGATGGACACACTTTCCCCCTTTTGATATAGCATGGATGCACTGCCCGAGCTAATCCCACGAGATGAGATCAATTGTATCATACGGTTGGACCTCCTCTAGCTTCATACGTCCCGAGCTTGGGGCGGAGACCAGAAGTTCCCCACCAAGATCCACTTCTATCATGACCACTTCTTGAGGGTCTAGGAGTATGGTCTCGTCCTCAAACCTCAGTATCTTGAGGAGAGTCTCACATGCATTGAGGATTGCCATCAGACAGTTGCGAGTTTCGTCACATCAGCTGAGGATTGAGATAGGGAGAGCTGCAGGCATACCTAGAGGGCAAAGGATCTGCATACTATGCATGATGGGGGTGGTTGAGACTGAGGAGCACTTTCTATGTGTCTTCCCAGTCTATTATGAGATCCGGGGACAGTATCACTGCCTCTTTCAAGAGGGGCATGGCTTTGGTTGGCTTACACGGCTGATCCATTTTCCCAACCAGGTTTGTGTTGGGCTCTATCTGATTGATATGCGAGGACAGAGATATACTGATGCAACAGACCAGAGAGCAGCAGGGATGATGCCACAGGTCACCGAGAACGACCGAGCACAAACACATGTCATAGACTTCTATAGCACACATCACGGAATTTAAATATACTACTGTGTGAGTTCCCAGCCTCTCTTTCTGTGTTTGAGCTTCCATTACGTGAGGGGAGCGTTGGCCTAAGCAAGCAACCTCTCCCACTTCATCTTTTCTATCACTTTCTAGCAAGCTGCACTGCTCCTTTGCATGGCCTCCGCTGTCCATTGTGCCCAACTGTGCTTTAGGGACCCTCTAAAATCCAAATCTAGGTTATGGGCTCTGATCGTAGTTCCTCAAGCAAAGGATTATAGAGGAAAGGTTTGTGCATGTGATAAATGCTGCATACGGCATTTTGGCAAATTCTTCAAAAGAGCAATTCAACACCAGACACATAAGCTCACACCGTGGCAATGAGAAGTAAGAAACTAACATATTCCGTCTGTGGGCATATTTGATAATAGATAAAGAAGCGATCTTTTAGTCTCTCCTGAGAGAAGTGACTTTATGTATGCTTTAGAAAGCCAAGTCTAAGGAATAGCTGTAATAATTTCAGGGAAACTATACCCTGCAAGTGGACATTAGATGCATTCAATGCAAGTTAGAAGATACCTTCTTTTGTTGGCCAGGAGGGGGGAGGGAAGAAGAGAGGAAGGGGAAGGGAGGGGGGGGGGGCGGGGGGCAGGGAGAGGGGGAGACATGCAGACATGATTACCTTTAAAAGAAACAGATGATGAATCAAGCTTGGGGGGGGTTGAAATATGCTGACCTTCAAAAGAGACAGATGTTGAATTGAGTTTTGGGCAGCATCAATACGCCTTTTATACTCATCCATTTTTTTTGCCTCGTATTCAGAATTTTCAATTTCCTTTGACGCTTCACCCAATTCTCTATATAATGCTGCATAGCAGAGCACAGTCATTTGCAAAATATGACAGAAGCAATATGATCAATAAATTCAATATGCTACTGACAGAAAGAGAAACGTAATGACAATATATACCTGTCAGCTCAGAAAGTACTCCAATCTGTGTTGGAATATCATGTAAAGCTTTTGCTAGTGTCAGTGAAGACTTCAATATATCACAAGCTTGCCCCGTGTCATGCAGTGCAAGGGCCAAGCTCCCAAGGACTGTTAGATACTGTGATACAAGTTGATGATTTCCTAGTTGCTTATGAGTCAATTTTAGACCGTTTGCTAGCCTTGTCCTGCAAGTTAACAGTGTTACTATGCTTCATTACTAGTACAGAAGCAAGAAAATGTAAATAATGTAAAGGACATAATGACATGCCAACATTTTCTCATCAAAGCATGCATCCCAGCTGGGGCAACAGAGCTGAAAGGAAACATGTTGAAAAGCTAGAAATATTTATTAGAAATGGCACACATATTCACCCTGAAAAGGCAGATAGTCGAAACTAGAGCAGAAACCAGTGGCGTGAAAGTGAAAGACAAAATACGAGATGGGTGTTAGTTCAATGCACCGTGCAGCACATAATAAGCTCAAATCCTAATACATTACAAAGTGTGCCACTGCTACACGTAACTGTTCCTTTACTATTTTACCACATTGCTTATGGTAGGACTCATGACAAATCCTTGTAACTTTACAAACTTAATTTCAGTGAAGAATCCAATGTGCAGCATGCCTCGTTCGAAGACTCAAATATATGCTACCATAAATACTCTGGTCTGGTTGCGAACTAGCTCCTATGACTTTATTCTTCATGATTGCATCATGTTCTTCCTCGAGGCTCGAACCCAATGTTTTAACATGGTTGCATCTTCAAAAGGTGTTCATTCTTTGACATTAGGCAAGAGTCAATCAGACCTTGATGTCTAGTTCTCTTGTCCTTGACAAAATCCTTTTGCTTATGTACTAAGTTTTTGATGTTGATGCAGGCTCATTGAATTCTCTTTGTCAAGGAAAAGTTGAAACTTGTTCCGTCATTCAATATTGATGCCTGGAGTTCTTAGTGATCTGAAGATACATCTAAGGTTGTACGTTCCTTGTACATCTCAATCATTGCCTCTCTTATTTGTTCAACTACATCATACAACTGTCCTGACACTGTATTTGGAGCGTCTTTCGCATGCATTTCATCTACAGGATCATGATCATGATGTGCTATCCTTGGGTGTTTTTCAAAGATGACATGCAAACTGAAACATCATCCTAGTCACTGGTTTATACACCTTATATGCCTTTTTCTCATCTGTGTATTTAATAATTATGCACTTTTCATTGTCAATGCCAATTGTATGTTTTATCCTTGTAGATATGGGTATATGCTGGTGAATCAAGTAATCAAAGATACCATTTGTTTGAGTCATATCCATGCCTCTTCTGATATCATGCCTTTGAGTACACATATCTGTTGGGGTAAAGGCACATTGCCACCCTTTAAAATGTTATGACACCTATGACTGTCTTAAGACAGTCATAGGGTGAAAGCCTAATCCTAATAAAACCTATGAGTTTGTGGTGTGGCTCAATACTTTTACACACCCACACTTCTTGTGTCTCTCTCTCTCTGTCTCCATCGTTCCACTCCCTCTCACTTTCCCTCACAAGTGGTATCAGAGCCTTGCTCTCCCTCTCACTCCGGTCTACCCCTCACTCTACCTCTCCCTCTCCCCTCGGGCCTCGTGCCCTCAGCAGTGAGCAGGATGCGGCGCGCGAGCAGGGCAGCAACAGCTAGGCCAGGGCGCCGCCACGCGCAGCAGGTGCACGACCCGCCGCGCGCAGCAGGCGCGCACGCAGCCACAGCTGTAGCAGCAGCTAGCTGCGCACCGCACAGCACCGGCGGCCGCAGCCAGCGCGCAGCACCAGCTGCGTGCAGCCCGTCGACCGGCTGCAAGGCAGCAGCCGCGACAGGTACGGCCATCCGTACGCGGCTGTACGGACGCCGTACAGGCAACCGTACCGTACGGACGTGGCCGTACGGACGCCGCGACAAGCAGGTACAGGGTGAAATTTTTTTTTTTGGGATTCGTGCCCTTCGCAGGTACAGGGTACAGCAGGTACCTTGCGTAGGTACAGAAGGTACAGCAGACAGATTTTTTTTGGGGGGAAGAAGGAAAAGAGAGCGCACTCTGCTCTGCATTCCCGGAATTTTTTGTTCAGTTCTAAAACTGTGTGTTTGAAGTACAGCAAGTACACTCGTGTCCCTCGTGCTTGAGGTGACTAGTGCCACAGTGTGTGGTGGTTGCACAGTTATTTTGTTTCGGGAAGGTCAGATGCCTTAATTTGCAGAGGGCTTTTATGCTTTTGCTGAGTGCAAATCTCAGTTTTCGGGTGACAATTTCATAGGGCTTTTGCCTGGAAGTGTATGCAGTGTATGCCTTGAGGCAGTGTGGAGCCAGGGTGCCCACATTGGTCTTGTTTCCGCAGTGTATTCAGTGACATTTCTTGCAGGTCACATTCTGTGTACGACACTTTGAAAATCTCAGTTGAGCCACGCTTGGCCAGGGCTCATCGAGTTTACTCGGTCCCTAACTGTCCATCGTTGACAGTGCTCAAAAGATTTTCTCTTCAGTGTTTGTACGTTGGGATCTGTGTTGTTACTGTGTACACAGGGCCGTTTATGCATTACATTGTCAGGTGAAAGTGCCAGGAGAGCGCTGTATTTTGTATGCTACCTCAGTGTTGAGGTGTTTTTCACTTGGTACAGGTGTCAAATCAAGGGGCTTTTGCCCAGATTTTGCTTGTGAGCACTTGAGTTACTCCTTGAGAACTTCATATGCCTTTTATCCCCTTGGCAGAAGGG
The DNA here is from genome assembly GCF_047967505.1 of Dipteris shenzhenensis. Lineage (NCBI taxonomy): Eukaryota > Viridiplantae > Streptophyta > Polypodiopsida > Gleicheniales > Dipteridaceae > Dipteris > Dipteris shenzhenensis. The sequence continues at coordinate 11,721,741 of NC_141620.1, read as the reverse complement.
TGATTGTTTGGGATTTGTCCCATACTTTGTTGCAGGTTTGTGACAGGCTGAGGTGTTTGGAGCCTTTTTCAGTGGACAAAACAGTGTATGACAAGTGGTTTATGCATATAAAATCAGTGTAATACCTCATCTGAGGTGGGAGAAGTGTCCAGGACAGCAGTGCCTTGTGCTTCGTCAGATGATGATGCACTGATAAAGCACTTGTGGAACAGCTGCAGCATTCAGAAGTTACTGTTTTATGCCTATTTGAGCACGGTACAGTGTGTCAGAAGGTACAGTGACTGGAGGGAAAATTTTCTGTTTTGCTGCAGAATTTTTTTTGACAGTAAAAACAGCACTATTGTGAGTGCTCCTGGCTCTTGATAGAGCAGGTTTTCTGAGAAATCAGAATTTTATTTAGTCATTTTTTGACTTACAGGGAGTCAGGTACTTTCCTTATCTGATATGGCATCAGGGGGAAGTGAATCTTCAATACTGAACATAAAGAAATTGGAAGGGGCACACAATTATGCATTATGGGCAGAACAGTGTTTGAATGTACTTCTGCTAAAGAAGATTTCTAAGCCCATAAGGGTGAAGGGTGTCAAGCCATCTGGGATGGCAGATGATGAGTGGGAGGAGCTTGATTTGTCCGCAAGGGCTGCTATCATGCTTACTCTCACTGATTCTCTTGTGTTCAATGTTCAGGCTGAAAAGACCTCTTATGGCCTATGGCAGAGGCTAGAAGAGTTGTATGCCCAAAAGAGTTCAGCCAGTAAGGTTTATTGGTTGAAGAAGCTTGTCGACCTTCGCATGAAGGAAGGTACAGCTATGACCTCACACTTGAGTGAGTTCAATGCCATTTTTACACAGCTTATTGCACAGGGATTGAACCTTGATGAGGAGTTCAAGGCTACTTTCTTGTTGTGTACCCTCCCTGAGAGTTGGGACACTTTCAAGACCACTCTGTCAAATTCAAATGTCACTCTTATGTATGCTGATGTGGAGAGCTCTCTCCTTATGGAGGAGATGAGCAGGAAGAATAATATGGGCAGCAAGTCTTCCAATGCTTTGCAGCTACAGGAAAGAGGTAGGACTCAGCAGAAGGGGAGATCTGCTGGCAAGCCCAAATCCCACAGTCAGTCCCGTGGCAAAAAGGATATTGAATGCTTTTACTGTGGCAAGAAGGGACATGTGAAGTCTAAGTGCTTCAAGTTTATACAGGATCAGAAAGCCAAGAAGGCTGAGACAAAGGATGCAGGCAGTGGAAGCAAAGGCAAAGGCAAGGCCAAGGCAGATGATTTGGATGCAGTGAATGTTGCAGCAGAGGACAGTGACAGTGGCAGACATGATGTATTATGTTCTTCTGCTGTAATTGCACATACATTGGTTGTTGATGGCCATGACATGCACACCTGGCTCTTGGATTCAGGTGCTTCTTTTCATGTTACGCCTCATAGGGAGTGGTTTACTTCCTACACAGGTACTCATGGAGTTGTTCACCTTGGGAACAACTATGCATGTCAGATTGCAAGGATTGGCAGTATACAGATAGTATTCCCTGATGGACGCATATTTATGCTTGATGGTGTTCGCCATGTGCCGCAAATCAAGAAAAATCTGATTAGCACTGGCTTGTTGGATGACAGTGGTTACCACACCACATTTGGGGATTCCAAATGGGTGATTACTGATGGCCAAGTTGTAGTGGCTGAGGGTTATAAGAGTGATACCTTGTACCCTCTTTATGTTTCCAGTGTAGGTAATCATGTTGTTGCCATAACCGAGCTGCCAAAGGTTTCATTGTGGCATAGCCGGTTGGGACACATGTCCGTTAAAGGAATGCAAGAACTGTCACGTTTGGGTTATCTGCCGTCTCTTTCATTTTCAGATTTGCCTACTTGTGATCATTGCATTTTTGGAAAGCATTCTATGACTCCTCATTAGAGGAGAACTCCCCAGAATAGAGCACCGCTTGATCTAGTGCACACTGATTTGTGTGAGATGCCACAGCTATCACTAGGGGGTGCAAAGTATTTCATTACTTTTATTGATGATGCCACACGCAAAGTGTGGGTCTATTTCTTGAAGCATAAGAGCGATGCCTTAGATGCTTTCAAGAAGTTTGTCGCTCAGGTTGAGAATCGGACAGGACGCAGGCTGAAATGCCTCAGATCTGATAATGGGGGTGAGTATGTGTCACATGCTTTTGTACAGTTTTGCGAAGCTAAGGGCATTAAACAGGAACTCACAGCCCCTCATAATGCATCTCAAAATGGTGTGAGTGAGCGGATGAATCGAACTATTCAGGAAAAAGTTCGATGTATGTTGTCTTATGCTGCATTGCCCCATGGCTTTTGGGCAGAAGCCGTGCAAACAGCAGTTCACCTAATTAACAGGTCACCGAACAAGGCTTTGGAGCTGAAAGTGCCAGAGGAGGTGTGGTCTGGCAAGCCACCTTCATATAAGCACTTACGTGTGTTTGGTTGCGAGTGCTTTGCTCATATACGCAAAGAACTGCGCACCAAACTGGAGCCAAAATCTTTCAGATGCATCTTCATGGGTTACGGTGACGAAGGTGAAATGGGGTACAGGTTATGGGATCCCGTCAAACGGAAGATTATACGCAGCAATGACGTCATCTTTAAAGAGGATAGTGTACACAAAGAACCCGTGCAACCTGTGGAATACAGGAGGGTTGTTTATGATGATGTCGGACAGCAAAGAATGCCCATTAATATGCAGCAGCAGGCTGCTGTAAATAACCCTGTTCAAGAGGGTATACAGGCTGAAAATCAGCCAGAAAATTTTGCCAATGATGCACCACTGGATATGCCAGCAAATGGCGCTGTAGAACAGCCAAATATGGTGGTACAGCCACCCGTCATGCATGACGAACAGGCTAGACAGCAGCCTAATCCGGAACATTTTGTTAGGAGGAGCACCCGTGTACAACGGCCTCCTGACAGGTTTGTTCCAGGAGCCAATAATGTGGCTGATTTTATCATGCTGACAGATTGTGGTGAGCCTTCCAGCTTCAAGAAAGCTATGGGAAGAACAGAGAAAAGGAAGTGGGAGAAAGCCATGCAGTCAGAAATGGACTCCCTACTTCAAAATGATACATGGGACTTGGTGCAGCTACCTGCAGGCAGAAAGGTTTTGCCGTGCAAGTGGGTTTACAAAGTCAAAGTGGATTCAAATGCTCTACCGAGGTATAAGGCCAGATTGGTTGCCAAAGGATTTAAGCAAGAGAAGGGCATTGACTTTGATGAGATCTTTTCTCCTGTAGTCAAGATGACTACTTTGAGAGCAGTGTTAGCTCTTGTTGCTCATGAGGACATGGATTTATGTCAGATGGATGTGAAGACTGCTTTTCTTCACGGAGATCTCCATGATGAGATCTACATGAGTCAGCCAGAGGGATATGCTGTTAAAGGGAAAGAGCAGCTTGTGTGTAAGCTCAAGAGGAGCTTGTATGGACTCAAGCAGGCGCCAAGAGAATGGTACAAGAAGTTTGATGCCTTCATGCAGTCCCAAGGGTATCATAGGTGTGAGACCGATCACTGCTTGTACACCAAACGGGCAAAGGATGGCAGTTTGATGCTACTCATTCTATATGTAGATGACATGCTGATTGCCAGCAAATCTCAGCAGGAGATTAGTGCTTTGAAGAAACAACTGTATAAGTCTTTTGATATGAAAGACTTGGGTGATGCAAACCACATTCTTGGTATGCGGATTATTCGTGACAGGTCCAAGGGACTTTTGTTTCTGTCACAGAAGGAGTACATTGACAAAGTACTGCAGAGGTTTAAAATGGAGGGGGGGAAGTCTATTAGTACCCCGTTGCCTCCACATTTAAAACTCAGCAGTAAGGACAGCCCCAGATCAGATGATGATAAGGCTGAGATGGCCAAGGTTCCGTATGCATCTGCAGTTGGTTCTTTGATGTATGCCATGGTTGCCACTCGTCCGAATATTGCTTTTGCGGTGGGAGTCATCAGTAGGTATATGGCAAATCCAGGCAAGCGGCACTGGGAAGCAGTGAAAGGCGTCTTGAGGTATCTCAAGGGTACCAAAGACTTGTGCATATGCTATGGTAGGCAGGATGCATTGGTGCATGGTTTTACAGATTCAGACTATGCAGGGAATGCAGATAACCGGAAGTCTACTACCGGTTATATTTTCACATTTGCAGGAGGTGCTATATCATGGGTGTCTCGGTTGCAGAAATGCATTGCACTGTCAACCACTGAAGCTGAATATGTTGCAGCCACTGAGGCTTGCAAGGAAGCAATATGGCTTACTCGGCTGGTGGGAGATTTGGGCATTACAGGAGATATGCCAGTTTTGCATTGTGATAGTCAGAGTGCTATCATGTTGGCAAAGAATCCGGTCTTTCATCAGAAGACCAAGCACATAGATGTGAAATACCATTTCATCAGGGAGGTACTAGAAGACAAGCGGCTTGAGCTTGTGAAGGTGCATACTGATGATAATCCTGCAGATTTGCTCACTAAGAGCTTGCCTACAGAGCGGTTTGCACATTGTCGCCACATCATGGGATTAGGATGAGACCATTCTTATTTTATGGTCTTGTATACAGTAACTGTATATTGCTGTAATTTTTTATTCTTTTCTCCCCTTTAGGCACATTGGCCTTTAGGTGGGAGATTGTTGGGGTAAAGGCACATTGCCACCCTTTAAAATGTTATGACACCTATGACTGTCTTAAGACAGTCATAGGGTGAAAGCCTAATCCTAATAAAACCTATGAGTTTGTGGTGTGGCTCAATACTTTTACACACCCACACTTCTTGTGTCTCTCTCTCTCTGTCTCCATCGTTCCACTCCCTCTCACTTTCCCTCATAATATCAATGAGCGATTCATCAAATACACAACAATGTTTACTGCTTCGTCCCAAAATGAGTTTGCCAAACTTACTGTTTGCAACACACATAGAACATTCTCACAAATTTCCCTTTCATTCTCTCTACAATACCTTTTTATTCAAAAGTGTCTGCAAAACTAGTTTGCCTAAGAAACCATTGCTCTTGCATAACTCTACAAACTCCTATGACATGTATTGTCACTTCTCATGCATTCTAGCTCTCTTCCGGTCTTAACTCCTACCATTGCTTTTAGGGCTTTAAATATTTCAAAGGTATCTGACCTTTTCTACATAATACATAACTACTTTTCTGATATAGCCATCAACATAAGTACAATGGTATTTTAACAAACGGTTCCCTGTGCTTTTTTTCGCACATTCATCCTTCACAGAATTCCCACTCATTGATCGTGGGTAAACCATGAACCAAAAGTCTCTTCTTCATGAATTGTAATTATTGAAATTTCATACGCATGAGGTTTTGATGCCACAAATTTGCTTCACTGCAAGAAAATGTGCACACACATGTACCAAGTTGCTTTATGTTGGCCTAAGGTGTACCATCTTTCGCCCTATAAGCGAAAATTCCATCAAGATTGAACATGACGCATTTCTTCCTATCAAAGAGAACGTAGGCATCTTCATCTACGATCAATGACACAGATATCAAATTCTTTGCTAGTCATTGATGAGAGCATTTGGGATACAAATAATCTTATTGATGGATCACAAAGATATTTTTGTGAAGTGATACATGGTTTAAAACTACTATCATCACCAAGATAGATGCTATACGTTCACATGCCTTTAATAACTTGAACCAATCTTTTCTGAGGCTCATATGCGCGCAGTACAAATGCTCCTAAATCCCATGTGTGTGAATAAGACTGCGTGGTAGTCAAGCATAAATTTTGAGCTATGTAGTGCATTTTCATTCCAAGATTAGCATCTCCATATGCAATAATGTCAAAAAGTGTCCTTTGACTTTGCCATATCTGAGAAAAACTCCTCTCCTTGAGTAAAGTTGAGTTATCTGTTACATCAACTCTTCTTGAGTTTGATGGGCATCAATTGCCATTGCTGAAAATAATTATAGTGCCATGCATGCTTGCAATACACCTTGCTTTTGCTGAGCTAAACTTCTGTCCTCAATGTTTCCAACATGTGCATACTGCTTTTGTATGAATTCGCTGATGGTTTTGACGTGCAATGTACCCTTCTTTTCCACATCTAGAGCATGTAACCTCTGGCTTTTATTGATTTCCTTAGTTTCCCTTCTGCTAACCAAGGTCAGGTACAAGCGCTTAGTGAGGTCAACTTTCCGAACAAAAGGTCGCTTGTAAGGCAAGAGAATGATAAACTGTGTGCAACTCTGCCTATAGAGATGCCTAGACTTGAGGAGCATATACAAATACTGATGACATATAATAGGAAGGAAAGATTCGTTTTCCACATTGGACGAGGCTCCATGTGGAACCGTTGAAACCCGAATAGCCAATAGTATCAAATGCTCCATTGAAGATGTTAGATGTACTTTCAGTCAAAACTTGTCAAGGCAACAATACAAGGTTGTTTTTTATGAGGATGAATGCATTGATAAAGAAAGGGCATGGAGGAGGAGTAAAAAATTCAGAGAAAGGGATGAATGCAACGAAAGCTGATTCATAGTGGTAAGAGGCGTGCCATAAGAGTCACATAAGGTGCAAGACTCTAAAACCTCTTAAACTTCAGAGGCGTAAGAGAAGTTAGTTATGTTTTCAGACTTTTTTTTGTTTTGGTTTGTTTTGGTGTTTTTTTTTTTTTTTGGGCCGGTGGAGGGGGGCGGGGACTTGAAAACTATCATAGTACTCAACAAGAAACGTAACCCTCATTGATCAGCCTGTGTTATAGAGATAAAATTGCCTTGATCCATGAGAACTAAGGCCAGACAAGTTTAGCATTTACAAATCATTGCAATTGAGAGCTGCTATATCACATGTGATAAGACTCATAATTCATCTCATAAATTGAGAACCTGAGTGCAGATGAGCATGAGAGGCTGAACATGGATGAGCATCAAGCATGAGATCACAGTCTTACGCAACTTGCAGTGGAGAGCCATGGAGGGAGAAGGGAGATCTGAGAGACTAAGAGCATAAGCATATCAACATATGGTCAGTGTGCATGTTCAGAAAGATTGGAAGTCTTGACTATGCAAGGTATCAAATGCTTTGACCTGTGTTCTTATAACTCAGAAATACAATTTAACAACATCAATATCCTACATCCCCTCCAAGTCTCACCAATCCAACCCCGTCCCACCCTCTGTAACCTGCTTGGGATGGCGATGCAGGCAACGCTATTAATAGTCTATGAGTAGCAAAAGTTCTTAAAAAGATAACGAAGTAATTGGCAAAAGGGATGCAAAAGCTAATTAGAAAAGACAATAGAGGAAAACAAAAGGAAAGCAGAAACCGCAATGTACAAGCAACGTGAGGTGGTCAGCATGAAGTGCAAATCGTTGCTAACAAAATTTAGTAATTCAGAGATTAATTGAGCGTTTCACTTATTACACTCTCTCCCAAATCACCATGACATTGAAACACTTGCAAGAAGATTCCGTGACACAGTAGAGAGAGCAAAAAACTTTTATATTGAAGGACTCACAGCGCAGCTCGTAGCTGTTCACAAAACCGACTCAATCGCTAAGGGACTCTACAGACCAGCTAGCTGATAATGCTCGATTATAAGCTACTGCAAAACCAGGAAACAATGAGCCAACTCTCATGAGAAACAACCAAGATTACGAACAAGTCACTGCGCACAGGGAAAAGGACAAGCCACTACGCACGGGGAAAAGGACCTCAATCACCGTCCGGTCTTCATAAATCTCACAACCTCTCCATGACTGGCCAGCCACATGTGATTGCACGTGTTCGCAGTGTTATTTCATGCAGTAGCCACGTTGCATGGCAGAATTATCCCACCAAGAGCCAGTCATGATAATCACGGAATTAACCCCCCTTCAAACCTTAGGATTATCCCAACATGGCCAATTCTTGCAAATGCATAAAGAAGTGATGAACATTAATTGCTGGATGGGAAGGATATATGAACAAGAAGGGAATGCACCTGTGGGTGATTAACGAAAGAGTTGTGAATGTCTTATGGAACTTTTGTAAGAATTTGATGGGAGAATGCAATATATAAGAATTGTAGGTTGGATAAATGACAAGAAATTGCAGAAGATCTCTCTTTAGAGGGCTGTTTTTGTGTGTTTTGAAGTAAAGTTTTGAGGGCATTGTCAGAGATTTCAGTGCAGTTTTATGCTTATTCCTATGCCTTATGGGAGCACTGTTGGAAGAAACAGTCAAAGGCACTGGTGCAATCTATTACACAGTCTGAGAAGCATATTGAATGCGTGTCACATGCTATTGAGCACCAGTTAAGTGAAACGGCAATGGTGTGGTCAGTGCTTTGAAGAGGCAATGAGAACGGCGAGGTATAAGGCCACAACTGAATGTTGCAGGCAGAAAGATCCAGATAGGACAATGTCATATTTCCCCCATGGAGATTTTGTGGGAGAAGCATGTTCTAACTTCTGCTGGGTACAATAAGAACAGGTACTTCCATCGTGATTGCTCTGAAAACGTGGAGGATTTTATTGACAGTGTGAAGAGGAAATACATTAAATAGCATATTCACGGTGACTATTACAAAGGGATGTACTTGGGTCAAGGTCTTTGACAAATGCGCACAAACGAGGTACAATGCACCTCCCTTTGAAGTTCAACCACGTTGGAAACTCCTCACAAAGGCTTTGGTGAGGAGCAAGCTGAACGAGCATGAAACGAGAGCATGGAAGAGCTGGAGGGCATGGAGCAACATGACTCTTTTTCATCTCTTTTAGGTGAAGATTCTAATGATCAGAATCTTATAAATAGTGATGTCACATGCACTCCTGCACTTGGGTGCAATGTGACACACTGGCTACATCGACAAGTCCGTAATAGTGCCCTAATAGGAGATTTTGTCGTATGCTGTGACCCCTTTGTAAGCCCTTGTCCAGGGACAGTCAGGCACAAGCTACATAGGTAACTCTCTCAACCTTAGGTCAAGTTAGATAGATCAGTCCTTGTTCATTGGTACCCACTGAAGAATAGTAGGGTAGTGTTTCCGTCTAAGGTTTAGATAGAGGTTTACGTCCAGCCTAGGATAGGAGCCCTTTTGGGCCCCCTCAGGGCTGGGAACAAGTGAAAGGGAATGGCAGGGGAAGGGCTGCCTTTATAGGCTACCATGCACCCCTCCCTAGGCCACCTTTTATGGGGCCGAGGGCTGCCTTTTATGGGGCCAACGGACCAGCCAACCAGCCAAAATAACCGACTAAGAAGTCGGCCATTTTGGGCTGCTTGGCTCAGCCCTCCAGCCCTATACATAGGAGCCATCCTTGCCCTCATTCCTCATTCAGCTTCCCAAGCCTTCAGCACTCCAATAGCTCCCCTCCAGCCTCGTGTGCAGCCCTAAACACCTCCGGAGTTGGCCCTGATCAGCCTCAGACTTTGGCCTTCAGTTCAGCCTGTTCGGAAGGTGTATACGCAGCACCACAGTTGAGGATTCAAACCAGCAAACAGAGTAAGGTTAGGGTACTGTTTCAGCAGCTCTTTAGAGCTTTCTTTAAAGTTTTGCACAGCTCGCTTCTCAGCTCTATATTTCAGTCATCTCTCAGCTCTCTTTAGAATCTATTACTCCTAGCTTTCACTCTCTCACTCACGCAGTAACCCTAAATCCCGGTGGACAGCGCAAGCCTCTTCCTTGCCTTGCAAAAGTGCCCTACATTGTCAGTGTGGACAGCATCAAGGTCTCGGTATTAGTCGGCGTTGCCCTTAAGGTCTTTGGGTCTGCAATACGTGTGCACAGTGTACTCTTCAAAAGTGTGTTGTTGTGCTCTCTCGAAGAGTGTTATTTATATTTCTCAGTTCTCCAAATATAAAGCAAAGTCTCGCCTGATTGGGGGAGGGGCCCTTCAGTGGGTACAGGGACCCAATCAGTTGTTGACTCCATTCTCTCTCTATCCTTATCTCCTTTCTCTCTCTATGGTGCATGATGCTAATTCCTCGCTTAAGGTTTAAAGAAGGTCTTGCTGTGATTACACGATCAAAGTACCATTGCATGTTACAAATGCGGAAGACATCCTTGAGGGTACGATGGTAAGAGCATAAGTTTATGTAGGTAACGATTTTCAGATTCCCAATTATGTGTTTCCTTTGGGTCTACTTGATGAGTAGGATGATGTAGGATCACTTAGGAGAGAGAGAGTGCAGGTAGCAAAAGAGACGATGATAAATGCCTTAGCCGTCACGTCAAATTTGGATAATCAAAAACAAAGGAGTACTAGGTACAAGTACCTAGACCTAGGACTAAGTGTCCTAGGTGTCACATAGGACTAAGTGTCCTATGTGGCCTTAAAGACACTAACACTATAAGTGTCTTTATTTATGCCTACAAGGCTCATACCATGGTCTATAGGGCATCACTAGAACCACCATAGGATGGCCTACAAACCCCCCTCCATGGGATGGGCTTAAGTACTCTGGAAACGTCTCAAATTACCTGGTATTTTCTGGTCATGGTGGCACATGTTCATCCAAAAGGATATAGCCACCTATGAATGTACAAGGGATGTCAGATCATGTAACAAAGGGAACCAAGTGTAAAGCCTGTCAAAAGACTTTAAACTTGGGACGAGGAAGTGCCTTTGTAAACATATCTGCTATGTTGTCCTCTGTGGAAAGATAGGATAACTCTATGTCTCCTATTGACAACCGCTCCCAAACATAATGATAGTGAACTTCAATATGCTTGGTACGCGCATGAAACACTGGGTTACGCGCAATGGCCAAAGCACTCTGGCTGTCAGTGTAGACAATAGTGGAGGATGTATGGCGAATATCAAGATCTGTAAGTAACTGTCGAAGCCAAACACACTCTACTGTAGCGGTGAAAGCTGCCCTGTACTCAGCCTCACAGCTAGATGTGGCAACTGTTGATTGCTTCTTGCTGAGCCAAGAGAGACATGAATTGCCAAGCAAAAAACAATTGCCAGTATGTGACACTCTGGTGTCGAAACATCCAGCCCAGTCACTATCCGTGTAAGCATGCATGGTAAGTGAACCCTGATCACCATAGAAGAGGGCTAAATCCCGAGTGCCTCTGAGATATCTGAAAACTCTCTTCACTACTTGCCAATGCTGTGAACTGGGCATGTGCATGAATCTGCTGAGCTGAGATACTGCATACTGCAAGTCAGGTCTGGTGTGACATAAATAAATAAGGCATCCAACAGCCTGCTGATAAAGAGTGATATCAGATGGTGGGCTCCCATCATGAGCTGAGAATTTGAAGCCAGGGTCCATTGGAGTAGAGATTGGCTTGCAATCCTCAAACTGAAAACGATCAAAGAGCTGTCCAATATACTTGGACTGAGACATCATGATACCCCCCTCAACATGAGCAAACTGAATGCCCAAATAATAATGGACCTGTCCCATGTCTGACATGTCAAAAATCTGCTGCAAATCAGCCTTGAAAGCTGCAATTTGCTGAGTATCTAGGCCCGTGATGAGCATATCATCCACATATAAAATCAGCACTAAAAAATCAGATCCACTCCTGCGGACATAAAGAGTGGGTTCTGAGGGACTATTCTGAAAACCAAGGGATAGTAAGTGTGCATGAATTTCGGCATACTATGCCCTAGGTGCCTGCTTCAAACCATAAAGGGCTTTTCTAAGCCGGCATACCTTATTTTCAGAATTAACAACCTCAAAGCCAGGAGGTTGTGTGACATAGACTTCTTCCTGCAGATCCCCATGAAGAAAAGCAGTCTTGATGTCAAGTTGGTGCACTTGCCAATGATGATAGGCTGCAATGGCAATGACACATCTAATGGTAGTAATCCTGGATGTGGGAGCAAATGTCTCCTCAAAGTCAATGCCTTGTTGTTGGGCATACCCTTTTGCAACAAGACGGGCTTTGTATCGATCTATGCTGCCATCAGATTTCCTTTTTAATTTATAGACCCACCTGGTTCCAATGGCCCTGGAGGGAGATCTACTAATTCCCATGAGTCATTTTTAGCAATGGAATGTAACTCAGCTCTCATTGCATCCATCTACTCTTTGCTGTCAAAAGCATCTTTATGGCACAGAGGCTCTTCATTGCAAGCTGTAGCAAGAGTGCAAACTCAAGAAAGTGACCATGCTGTCTATTCCCTGATCTTGTCCGGGCAGCAAAAGGCTGATCTTGTTTGCTGTCCCTCAATGTATCAAGAAGCCATCTGGGAACTTGCCTTTGCTGTCTATTGACAGCTCTTTCTTCAATGACTGCATCATGAATAGTGGGATCATTTTGTGCCGGAAGAGAAACTTGCAAATCAGCATGAGGTAGTGGCTGATTATTGCTTGGTGGAGGGCCTGCAAGAGGCTCATGTTGCTGGTCAAAGTCCTCTTCTAAGGATGGCAGACGTTACCAAGATTCAAAGGCATCAAACATGTCAACATCTGGCTTAGCTTTGCAGTCCACAAGAGGAGAAGCTGAATGTTCAGCAAAGATTACATCTCTACTGACAATAATCTTCCCAATATTTGGTTGGTATAACCGATACCCTCTGCTCTCCTGGCTGTAACCAACAAATATGCATTTGATTGCCTTGTCATCAAGCTTATGTCTCAACTGAGATGGTACATGAACATATGCAAGAGACCCAAAAACTCTCATGTGTGAAAGTGAAGGCTTCCTGCCTTTCCATGCTTCAAAGGTGTAATAGTCTGCAATGCCCGTGTAGGTGATCTATTCAGCACATAGTTGGCACACACACTGCATCAAGCCAAAATTTATTGGGCAAAGACTTGGCCTTAAGCATGCATCTGGCCATCTCCATTGTGGACCTTTTTTTCCTTTCAGAAATAGGATTTTGCTGAGGAGTGTAAGGAGTAGTACATGAGTGAATAATGCCCCGTGAAGACAGAAAGGCATCAAACTCCTTTGACATATACTCTCCCCCCCTATTTGTGTTGAGGGTGACAAGCTTGCATCCTGATTCATTCTCAACCATATTCAACCATCTCTGAAAGCATAAGAAAACTTCAGATTTGGCTTTTAAAGGATATATCCAGCAATATCTTGTGAAATCATCAATGAGAGTCATGAAATACTTGTACCCCCCAATGGCATTTGTCCTCATTGGGCCACAGACATCACTGTGCACTAGCTGCAATTTCCTTTGTGAGAGTTTTGGACAATTCTTTTGAAAAGGAAATCGATGCATCTTACCCAAAAGACAACCCTCACACACATGTTTGGAAACTGTGTGAGTTTGAGGTACATCATTTGCCATCTGCTGTGAATGTAGCTTTGCAAGGCCCATTCTCTCATACCAAAGATGAGTTTCAACAAGCTGTGAATCTGAAATAGCCAATGTCTCAATAGAAAGTGCAGCTGAGTGATGATCAAGGTGATAAAGCCCCTTTTGCAAAGCGCCAGTGAGAACTATGGCATTGTCATCACGAAGATCATAAACTAGGCATCTGTAGCCATCAAAAATAACTCTGAAATCCGAAGTGGCAATTGCTGAAATTGAAATCAAGTTGACTTCAATTCCAGGCACAAAAAGAACATTTGTCAGAGTGACAGGATGGCTTGAAATGGATGTGAGCTGCACATCTCCAACTCCTTTTATAGCATATGAAGCATTATTAGCACATGTAACAGTCCCCCCTCGAGGTGCATCAGCTAAAGAATGAAACAACTGTCTGCAAGATGTGACATGCTTAGAAGCACCACTATCGAAGTACCACGACTGAGCATCATTAGCAGTAAAGAATGCATCAGCTTTGGAGGGATCAGGAATAATGGCTTGTCTATTAGCTCTACTTTGCTCTTCTTGCAAAAGCAAAGTAACTAGCTGATCAAAAGGATAGTGGTCTGGATTACCCATGGCCACTAATCGAAGGGTTGTAGCAAACCCTTGATATGTATCTGGCAGTCCATTCAATGCGGTACTAACAAGCTGTAAATTTGGCACCACCTCGTCAATGTTGGCAAGCTGTTCCATGAGGTCCTTGCCCTTTGTCAGGTATGCATCCATAGAGTCACCTTCATTCATACTGACTTCCTGTAATTGCCTTCTCAAATATGCAACACGAGCTTTATTGCGAATCTGATAGAGAGAAGCCAATTTATCCCAAGCATCCTTTGCTGTCCTGCAAGACCGGATGTGTGGAATAATGATTCTCTTGCATGATAAAGCAATGCATGAATGTGCATTTGCATCTCTTGCATCCCATCTTGACTGTTCTTGAGTTGGAAGAGCAGCAACAAGAGTGCTAGACGAAGAGGCATCAGGAGGAGTACCCCCTGCAAAGGGACCAGCAGTAGAGGCAACGACTGTAGCATTGGCTGGCCTCAGATCAGCCCCAAAAACAATATTCCACAAATGCTTTGCAACTAGAATATGTTTCATGAGATAAGACCACATTGGATAGTTGGTGCCATCCAACTTATCATCTTCACGAAGAACTCCAAATAAAACTTGATTGTTCCCAGCCATAGCAAATGTGATACCCTGAAAAAGACCTGAAAACCCAAACGCCTCAAGGCTATCACTGCAAAAAGCTGGCTGTCCAAAAATGACAGCAAATATCTACAAATTTCTGACCCAAATCAAAGGGCAAATGCAGATCTGACCCAAATGTGACTGTGGCAAGCAATGTTCACTGCAAAAACAGCAAATCTTGCAAAAGCCCCAAATTTATTGAGGGCGAATAGGCCAAAAAGAGGGCAAATACAGAAAAGCCCCAAATTTTGCTGAAATTTTGCAAATGTGACCCAATGTATGCGAATCTGACTCAATGTCTTGCAGAAAAGACTCAATGTCTGAAAATCTAACTCAATGTCTTGCAAATGTGACTCAATGTTCTCCAATCTGTCCCAATGTATTGCAAACAACAAGAGATTGTAGACCAAATTCCAAAGCCCCAATGTTCTTGCAAGAAATTGCAACCAAAGAAGGTGAAATGAACTGAAAGCCCCAAAGAGATCTCGAGAGAAGTACTAGCTGTACGGACATCTCAAGTACCAGATCAAGTACACCGTACCATGTACGGTGTACGACTGTACGGCCGTGCGTTGTACGGAGATCTGAAGTGCTTCAGTTGTACGGAGGCTCCCACGTGCATGTACGAAAGATGTACGTAGTGCAGTACGATCAGTACAGACATTACGACGATGCAGGTATTTATCCGTACGGCAGCGCAAGTACGGTGGTTCTAGTACGGAACACAGCGCAATGAAGTACAGTACGACGCAGTACTGAGTGCAAGTACGGACGTAGTGCAAGTACAGATTTGTACGGAGTGCATGTACGGAGGTACAGATTTGTACGATGACGCAGGTACAGACTCAGTTACGACAGATGTACGGGTAGCTGCAAGAAACATACGATATCCGTACGTGACAGTACGGACAAGAGGCACAGGAAGCAAAGATGGGCTCTGATACCACTGTAGGATCGCTTAGGAGAGAGAGAGTGCAGGTAGCAAAAGAGTCAATGATAAACGCCTTAGCCATCACCTCAAAGTTGGATAATCAAAAACAAAGGAGTACTAGGTACAAGTACCTAGACCTAGGACTAAGTGTCCTATGTGGCCTAAAAGACACTAACTATTTATGCCTACAAGGCTCATACCATGGTCTATAGGGCATCACTAGAACCACCAGAGGATGGCCTACAGATGAGTGTCGGAGATTCTTGATGACAATGCATTATATAGTCTTGATAGCTTATTTGAGAAAGAAGTTTGCCAGGTTGATCCGTGCTGCAAGACCATACGGAGTGGTGAGTCCATAGGGGGCGTGGATACCACAAGGTTGGTGCTTGGCATATGTGATCACGTGGTGGTTCTGTGAACTTGTGGTAGGGGGTTGTTTCTATGATGTCATCTATGCAAGGAGCTTCTTCTTTGGTTTTAGATTGTTATCAAGAGGAAAGGATTGTAACATGTGATACTTAAGGTTTGGACATAGATACTTGTGCTTTGCATTGCGGTCTAGGACTAAGAGCAATATACTGCTTATCGACTTGCACTAACCTAGGGCCATACAGCATGATGAACTCAAGGCCACATAAGTGGACATGTAGTTATGTTAAAGACACATGCCTCTACATGATATATTCATAATAATGCACCCTACTGATGGACACATCATGTGCTATATATTGTGTACCTATAAAGAACTGTACAACATATCATGTGCTATATATTGTGTTCCTATAAAGAATTGACAACATGCTTTGATATAATTGTTAGAAATCGACCAACTGATAGAATAGCCCAGGAGCTCACACAATGTGTGTGGGGAGTGGAATCACAAACTTCTTTAACTTATGTGCATCACATAAATGTGCAGACTCGTCAACAAACAATGAACCAGCCAGTTATAGAAGCTACCAAAACAATATATTTCTATCCAAAACTATAGACACAACAAAAGAAAGATAGATCCAAAGTCCCACCAGAGCAAGGTCCTTTGATCTTACCACAAGGTACTTCTACTATCTACCGGATATCTCTAGACTTGAGTCCGTGTGCTCCACCTCGAGCGTATGTAGACTCTCCGTCCAGATCACAACACCTTGCTGCCCTAGAAGACAGCCAAGGTCCAGCCCCTAGGGAGCTCAGTCTGCCGCACACCTTCAACTCTCCTTCACCTCCAAGATGAGGCCCAAGGGAATGCCTTCAGGCTGCTCCTGTCTGCTCCTCTTTCTGCTGAACTGTTGGATGAATTATGAGGCCCGGGGCCTCTCCTTTTCTAGGCTCCAAGAGCTCTCAAAATAGCCAACTGGCATACTCCTTTCTGGCCGACTTTCTCCACCCCAAAAACCGACCTGGTTGGCTGCCCCTACCAGCCCAACCAGGGCCCTTTATAAGAGTCTTTACTAGCCCTTTCCATGCCTTTGTTCCAAGGCATAAAGCCCTCCATTCATTGCAGGGTCCAGCCCCTCCTGTCCTGCCTTCTTCCAGGCATAGTAGGCTGGCTGGAACCAGCCCTCCCAGCCCTCCATCTGGCCGACTAGGTTTCCTGGCCCCCCTCCTTCAGCCATATGCACGCGCATATGCTTCCCTGCTGGTTCTGCCTCTTGTAAGGCTCCTTCCAGCCCCGTACAGCCACATGGCATCCCCGTACTGTTGCTGACATCGTTGCCACATCAGTGGCTCCTTTCTTTCTCTGATCTCTACCCCCATGGCAGCCATGCTGCCCATGTGGCCTTCCATCAGTTCCCAGGTCCACCCCCCCCATGTTCTCCTCATATAGGGGCTTACAGTTGGGGACGTGACCTTTCCAACACCCCCTCTCACCGGGCACATCTCGGCCCAATGCCAACACGTCGATGATGATGCTCCAATAACTCCCTGGTCGTAGTCCTCTAGAACATTTCGATGTCGAAATCTTTTACTAGCTTTTCATTTAGTGGCTCCTCCTCCACCAGCTCCGCTTCCGCTTCCGCTTCCGCACACCATCATGGTACACAGGTCCATCTCTGGTAGCACCTCCTGGCACCACCACCTTCAATCACGTTCCCGCCTTCGAGCTTGAGCAATCCAAACGCCACGATCTTCCAGTTGTCCCCCTCATAATGAGTGAACAACCTGGAGTCTTCTAGGCACCATGCTCGGAGGGTCTGTCTCAACCCGTTCTTCCTTTGGCAAGGTCCGCAACAAAAGAACCATCTCGAGAAATGAAATCCCATGGAGATATAACTCTCACTGAGCCCTCAAGCAAGTACTCTTCTGGCTTCAGTACACCTTGTCCATCACCTTCCAGCAATCTATGTCCGAGATTTGAAGAAGCACCCACACTTCCCCTTCTGCCTTCGAAGAAGGCCCATTCCTTCCTATCTTGCATTACCTGAGACATATGAAGAGAAGATTATCTCCACAGCATGCTATAAAGGCTTAAATTAAGAACATCAAGTACATACCAGATCGTCGTACGGCATGTGTGCTTGCTCTGAAAGCAAATCATGCGCCTCATCGAGGCACATACCAATAGCATGTGCAATCTTGTACTATTCCCTTCTGAATTACAGCAACCATCTGAACATGAAACCCTAGGGCACTCCATGGAATCCATCCTCGTGTTAGTATCAACAGCCACGCACCTCGAAGATTCCAAGCACTCCATGCTGTCCTTCACCTTCACAAAGGTTTCTGACTCCTCGTCGACCCACATCTCAATGTCAGACATCATCATTGTGGCTTCTAGGTCGGCATATTTGGCCTCAATAACACACGGAGATGTCACCAAGAAAAGTTCTTTGATTACCTTATTAGCTTTGGCTTTTGTGTCACCCGCTAAATCTGAGTCGGACTCCTCCTTGTTTATCTGATCCGCCTTCTTCTTTCTGCAATCCTTCACAAAATGGCTTGGCGTGTCACAATAGAAGCACTTCTTCTGCTTCCTCTTGAAAGTGTCCTCATCATCTCTAGAGTCATCCTTCTTGGACTTGCCACCATTAGGCTTGCCCATCCCTTTGCCAGTGTAATCCTTTGCCACTCATCTTTGTCGTCGTTGTAGAGCTTCTCCCTAGCTTCTTCTTGGAGTAATAATAAACCCAACTCCTCAAAAGTCAAAAGTTTGGTCCTTTGTCCTGCAATCACAGTCGTAACGAAGCTTTGAAACTCCAAGGTAGCCTCCTTAGTACCATCAAGGCCAGCTGGGACGAGTCCACCTTCTGACCAACCGATGCTAGTTGATCCCTCACCACCTTGACCTTCGTCACATGGTCATGTACCGAATCTCTCTCATCTATATTCAAGTTGTAGAGCTGATACTGAAGAAGCAAGATCCGGATGTTTATCCGTCTCGTACAAATCCTTCAGAATGAGCCACGCCTCTACTGACGTGTCGGTCATCTCGATGTGAGAGGAAGCTCAGAGTCCACTGTAGTCCCTATGATCAATGCCAGGGCATGGGCATCTCTATCTTCCCAACCTTCGAGCTCCTCTCCATCTACTGGTATGAGTATCTCCCCCTTGTTGTCTACCATATCCTCCGGCTTTGCCTCTAATCCCGTTGTTAGTTTCCACAATTTTTAAGCTACTAGATGACTCCAGATCTTCACCTTCCAAATAGGATAATTTGTCCCATCCAGTTTCCCAGACTCTCCAAAGTTAGGGATGGTGAAACAAAGAAATCTGGGGGAGGAGGAAAGGAGAGAAGGGGCTGAAGAGGCTTCTGACATCGACATCTCTGCTGCTAGCAAAATCGAACAAACTCAACCTTCTATAGACCAAAACTCCTTACGCACCTGACTGAACCAGAGTCACCCTTCTTCTCGCAAGGGCACTATCCTCCAGTCGTGGAAGTCGATTCCCAAGAGCTTTTGAATCAGGGTCGCCCTTCGACAAGGTCCCTGCCTCTAGGCTCCCGCACCTGTGAGCCTCCTACTTGGGCTCTGATACCATGTTGGAGATTTGAACCCGCGTACTCCACCTCGAGCGTATGTAAACTCTCCGTCCAGATCACAACACCTTGCTGCCCTAGAAGACAGCCAAGGTCCAGCCCCTAGGGAGCTCAGTCTACAGCACATCTTCAACTCTCCTTCACCTCCAGATGAGGCCCAAGGGAATGCCTTCAAATTTCTCCTGTCAGCTCCTCTTTCTGCTGAACTGTTGGATGAATTATGAGGCCCAGGGCCTCTCCTTTGCTGACGTCGTTGTCACATCAGTGACTCCTTTCTTTCTCTAATCTCTACCCCCATGGCAGCCATAGTGCTGCCCATGTGGCCTTCCATCAGTTCCCAACAGGTCCACCCCCCCCATGGTCTCCTCATATGGGGGCTTACAGATGGGGAGGCGACCTTTCCAACAATAATGTGCATTGTCATCCAAAAACAACATACCAGGGTCAGCATATTAATCGCTACTTACTAAGTTTTGCTTGCCTCCTTTCATATACTCATGCTTTCAAGCTGCTCGAGAGGGACATGCAGGTTCAAGTTAGCGGCTAGCCGAGTTCCAATAATCATTATATACCTTTGTAAGACTAGAATAAGTTCAATCATACAAATTTAGATTTTTTGTTGTTCTAAAGACCAAAAATCTACACAGAAAATAAAAGAGAAAATGAAAGAGAAGAAAAAAGAGATAAACAAAGACTTTTATGAAAAACAAAAGGAAGACATACTTAGCAAGCAAAGCAACACTTATGTCGTCATCAGTGCCCAAGCATAAGCAGCTATACTGGGTTTCTAAAGACCCGCGGAGTCTCTTGGGCAAATCCAGTGCTTACAAAAATACGTCAAATAAACAAAAGAGAAAGAAAACAAGAAATAAAGAAGAAAGGAAGAAGGTGACTAAGCAAAAATAAACAAGCATGTCAAGGAACAAAATCTTCCGAAAAACTGAAATTCTCTCTCTCTCTCTCTCTCTCTTATTTTAAACATAAAAGGCTAAATGGACCCTTTACACTTATGTCTCGCTTCCTACAAAGAGGCAAAATTACATTCCTAACTTAGAAAGCACAAGCATACTCAATAAACTCTCTTTTGAATCCACTGTTATCTGACGTGCTTTATTCTTTGAGATTTAATGTCTCATGCATGTGCAGTGTCTGAAACTGTGCTTGTAAGTGCACATGGTGTCTCAAAAGAAATGGCAATACAAGTCTAAGATGTCTCAAGGTAGAAATCCACTCAATTTGTTTCATTCACCCTGCATACTATTTGAGATTGGGAAAGCTCTCTCCTTTTGTAACCTTCTCTCTGTTATCGCCAAATGTGACTTAAGTTACCTTCTAGGCTAACCTACGTGCTATTATAGGTACCACACGTTTCTACTGTGCATGTTCTCTACATCAATACAACTGAATTTCGCGCAACTTTTTCCCTAAGCCTTCCAGTATTTCCCATGCATAATTGTGTATGCACAAAAGATCTGTTGTTTTATCCCTGGTACAAACACCACCAGAAAATTATTGATAGAGCCCCTATCTGTAACCTGATATTTATTTCATTAAAAGACTTACATCAGATCATTTCTCCACTAAAAGAAGCCTTGTAATGCTCCCCCCCAAAAAAAAGCCTTGTACTTTATACCAGATTGTTTATTCACTAGAAGAAATGGCTAACCTTGCTTCCTGTAAGTTGTGCTGTTTCATCTGCAGCAAACCAGAAGCAAACCAAACCCCTGTTTTCTCGCGCACCCCCACATAAGAGTCCATGGTCCTATAGATGGGCCCTATCAAATCCAATGCCTAAAACAACAGAGGTGCTTCAGCCACAATGGTTTTGAAATAGCAAACTTCAGTCTGTAATGAATTTAGAAGATCTTCTCTCTTTCAATGAAGGCAACTGTAGAAAAAGTAGAAGCACACAATTTGGCTCATGCATATCCATTAACTTCTGTGAACATACACAAATCATGTAGCTATATCAGGTGCATGCATCATGCATCATGTATCCTGCGTACACGTATGAGTCTGTGTGTGCATACAAGCATGCACTTATTTGCATGAGCGTGTTCCTTGTTTGGTAGTAAGCTGGATTGTGTAATATATTGATAATCTAGTTTATGTAAGTGTCTATGATGCATGTGCACACATTCAACCCAAAAACTGTAGATACTTGTGTGTATTTAACAGTACAACCAAAAATCAAGAATGCCCCATTTGAGAGGTGTATATACAAACATATAAATGATGCAGTAATTGAATGGCACATTAGTACAGCTGTGCGAGTCTGGTCCTTCATAAACTAGAATATACACAATCTGACAAATTACTTTTTTTATAAACGATTGCTGGTTCACATCTCCAAGCACACACACATTTACCTAGACATGTACACACATGTAATTCTGTAATCCTATATAAAGGGTTTAAAGAGGGATGTGGTACTCTCAAAATTCTCTTCCTCAACCCCGCCCCCCCCCCCCCCCCTTCTCCCGTTACAGCTTTTCAATTTTTCCGAATATGACTGCTATCATGCTGGACCATTACATTAGGATGTGGGTGGCAGCACTGCAATGTACTTAAGCACCTATTTCCCCTTTTCTGTACTCTTTCAGTAACCCCTTCTTATTTTTACACACACACACACACACACACATTTTTTCCCCTTAAGAAAGCATTTACATTCATAGCTGTCCAAGAGTGGGACAGCTATTACCCTTAACTAAAAACAGTAATTAAAAACTTCCCACTGGGTCTGAGGACCGAAGAAAAGAAGCTCAAAAGTATGGGAAGGCATTCACTGAATAGTGCTCATACAATCAAATGGTACGAGTACAATCGGGGGGACACACTTTTTTCTTTTGGGGTGAAAATTTTGCTGCTTTATATTACAGAATCACTATCTGGGAAAATACATCACAAGAAGATCTCAAGATAAGACAGATAAACATCATGATCTGTGTACTTTGTTTGCAAGCAATCGTAGAAAGATTGCTGCAGAGAGTGCCTAAAGAAAGAGAAAAGTGAAAAAGTAGGATCACCAAAGACTCTATGATTTCTATCCTTCCATAGAGTCCAGAGTGACCACAGTAGCGAACCCAAATAAAAAATAAATCAAGATCTTATCTAGGTGGGTGTATCCCAAAGACCCCGAAGAATTTTCCAAAAGTAGCAGTTGGAAATCGAGTTCACAAACTTAATGAATTAATCTTTTTGAAAAAAAAAAAAAAGATAGAGTTCACAAACGCTGCCCCAGGAAGCTTTAAAAATCACGAGTATGGGAGCAATGCCAAAGAAGATGAGGCACAGACTCCCGTGGAGCCAAACATTTACGACTAACAGCCGGAGCAATGTTCCTGCGTGCCAAAAGTTGCCCAGATGGAAGAACTCCCAACAAGATTTGCCACAAGAAGGCATGTTGTCGGAGTGGAATTTTTGAATTCCAAATCTGTCTCAATCTCTTCCACCACCACTTTTCAGTGTGATTCATTCGCCAGAGCTGATTCGCCTTCTGAGAAACCCACGGTGGAGGCAAAAGCACTTTATATAAAGCAGAGGGCTATCATTAAGGCCAAACACCAAAAAGTCTACATTTGATTTGTACCCTTTCGGAAGGCCTTCGACATCATCCCACGGCCCCGCATCATCAGGAGACTACAGAAGATGCAGATTCCAGAGACTTGGATTTGGGGTGTGATGAAGCTATGCGAGTCCATCAGAGGGAGAGTTCGTGCCCCAAGAGGTTTTCAAATTGGTCGATAGGGGTGAAGCAAGGCTGCCCCCTCTCACGGACTGTTTTCAGACTCTACATTGATGGGATCACATCCTTCATAGGCCGCCTAGGGGGCGAGGCATCACTAGTGGCTGACCTCATGATATAGATATTGCTATACGCTGATGACATAGTCCTCATATCATCTTTGTGAAGAACCGACCTTCTCAAGAATGCAAATGTGTGCAATGCATGCAGAATTTGAATGCCAATTGGCCCTCCAATGGGAAAGAGCGCCCTCGTGAGAGTACTTGTTTCTATTTCGAACTACATGCAAGGTGTGTGTGAGAGATGGCGGATGAATGCAAAGTGAATGAAGAATGCTACGTGAGCTTCACAATGAAGGGTGATACCCTTTCATTAATTTCCCTTGAGATCACTCAAGTTCCATCTTCCCATTTACACCTACCCTTAGCCTATGACCCATGCATCTACCATTCAATGCACCTAAATGCACTAGCCTATGACCCATGCATCTACCATTCAATGCACCTTAATGCACCCTTCCCTTCCTATTACCCCTAGGACCTAGACACGTGTGTGCACAGTTTTATTAATAGAATAAGTATCACATGTCCAAATTCGATGCCGTTTGAAGCACTGTCTCCAGCTCGACTAGTCCTATCTACTAAGATGATCCACCGCCATAACAAATTGGTGGGTGTCCATCATAAATACAAATACATGTTAAACCATTGGCGTATAATATATATAATAATGTTTTAATGTCTACTAATCACGGATTAGGGATTTCTCTTTTCACCAAAATTTTCAGCGGAGGGGCTGACATCTGGAGGCCCTAGAGGTGTTCTGCAAAGAGAGAGACCTAATAGTCAACCTTGGGAAGACCAAGGTTACACCTCACGCGCAGTGCTTCACGGACATCGCTTCACTTACCAAGGTGAGCCAGTGGAGATAGTGCAGCTCTACACATACTTCGGAGTAGTCTTCACTTCACAATGACTCGGGCAACTAGGGCACGACTTACAGGGGGGCAAAGTGCTTTGGTCCGACTAGAGAGCCAGTGCTTCTACACACATTTTCAAGATCCACCAACAAAGGGCTGGCTCTTCAACACTTTAGTGCGGCAAACTACCATGTATGCAGCACCCTTCTGGAGGAGCAATCTCCCGATGACAGAGTGGAGGAGATTTGAGCAACTACAGGTGACTATGGGATCTAAGTAAGCCCTCATTCCCACATGAGATAGTGTAGATAGAGTTCACCATGACACCTCCCCAGGTTGACACCATCTTTCAGACACTGACATTCATCCACAGAATTTGGGACTTACCTCACTGGAGACTACCGAGGCTGGCCCTAGGGTCATCCAGACGACTAGCAGAGAGCGGAGCAAACACATGGTATGCACGTATATCCACATGGTTTGCCACGCACGACATCCAAATGGACAAACTTCCCCCCTTTGAGTACAGCATGGACGCATCACTTAAGTGGATCCCACAAGGTGAGATGAACCATATTATACTATTAGATCTCCTCTAGCTCCATACATCTTGGACCGAGGGGGGGGGGGGGGGGACTAGGAGCTCCCCACCAAGATCTAGTTCTATCGCGACAACTTCTTGAGAGTATCGGAGGAGGGATTCATCATCAAACCCCAGTATCTAAAGGACAGAGGAGTTTCACATGCACTGAGAATGGCCATTGGACAGATGCGGCCTTTGTCCCATAAGCTAAGGCTTGAAGCGGGGAGAGCCGCACGTATACCTAAAGATCAGGGGATTTGCATGTTATGCACATTGGGGTTGGTTGACAGAGGAGCAGTTTCTTTGTGTCTACCCAACCTACTATGAGATCTGGGGATGCTACCAATGTCTCGACCTGGAGGGGACGGCTTCGGTCCACTCTCATGACTGATCCAATTCCATGATCAAGTCTGCATTGGGCTCTATCTGATGGAGATGCGCCAATACAGGGAGACACTACCATGACTGATCATAGGGCAGCACAAGGAGACCAAACCACAAGAGACACAAGCTGACCGAGCACGATGACGTATCACAGACATCTATGCAGTTGAGCCAGCTCCAGGACACAGCAGAGTAAAGGAGGAGGAGCTAGCTGATATTAGAGCAGCCTGAATCAGCACAGAGAGCCGACACAGTGCCACCGAGAGAGGAACGCAAAGACCACGTGTGAGATGAAGAGCAACCAAAGCACACACTATTGAGTTCTAGCCTATCACAGCTTTCCTCAGGGGAGACCGACAGAGACGAGGGGTCACTCTGGACATAACTCAGCGGGTTCAAAGATAGAGGAGACCGGGCCCCCACTACAACGTGAGACAATTCCACAGATGCAGATCCAAGATATCTTCCCAGCTTACCGGAGAGTCACCACGGTGCCGATCTTCGGCTTTCGAGTCCTAGCTCTCAGTTTGCTTCAGTTTCTATGTGATTTTGATTCTTAAGCTCATTAGATCAGCATAGATTAGTACTCAGCAAGGGCCCTAGCGCACCCTTTGCTCCAGCCCATTGAGGCTTGGATGAGTTTTCTTTTTATGCACTTTGTACCATAGGCCCGCAAGGCCTCCTGTGGACGTTAATACATCTTTCTGTCTTTCTTTCTTCTCTCTCTGTGGTTAAAGGATCTTTGCTTGTCATGGTCATGGTGTCCCTCCAGCTCCAACCGATTCAAGGCACCAAACCTTTACTACAGTTTAAGGTCGCAGCACCCACTGCAACCCCATGCGCCCACACTGATCCTGAGATCCCTGCAGCTCCAGTCCGTATACAAAGAGTGCACCATTGTGCTCCAACTATTGTGCTTCACCTTGGCGCCCTAGTTGAAACACCCATTAGGCTGCTCTGATCATGACAGTCCAAGCCAGCAGCTCTATTAGGCTGCTCTGATCATGGCATTCCAGCCAGCCACTAGCCCAAGCTTTTGGCCTTGTCAGCTCCTATATTCACGCCACATTAGCTCGGAGGTTTTCAGCACCTACTCTCCAAAGCAAACAAGCCCTCCAGGACTCACTCCAATCATCCCCCCATGACACGTCCCAGCACTCCTGAAACCCCTGATCTGCAAAACAAACATGCACAACGTGAGAACTGAGCAGGCTGCTCACCACCCAACCATGACATCTACGGGATGGGATCCCGAATCAGGACATGTCCCCTCCGAGCCACGAGCTGAGCTACCGGCACGAACTCCCAATCAGATCCAAACCAGCCTGGTATCCCATACCGGTGCTGTGAAGCCTGGGATCTGCCACTGGGCCTTGGGCTACACTAAGATGCAGGCGCGCGTCCGCGACTCAATCCAGGATCAGACCTAGCACCTGGGAACGAAACTTGCTCCCATCAGCACACTGAGAACTGAACCCCCTGGGCCCCTTTTATAGACTTGGGCCCCAGCGCCAAAAATAGCGATGACCTATAAATGATTCGTACCCTTGCCACTCAATCCGAGAATCAAGCCTGCCTAGCTCTAAGCCTCCCCAGGCTACCTGAGCTAGTCTTGTATACCCAGTACACGTCAGATACCAATCCGTGCACATGACATACTCCCCCTCCTCTAAGAACTCACTCCTGAGTTCGCTAAAAAAACTCGGAAATGTTGTCTAGAGGTTTTGTAATGTCTCCCATGTTGCATCCTCCTCAACATGATCCTTCCACTTGATCTTGTATTCCGTGATAGATCGATTACGAATCTGTCTGTCACGAAATTCAAGAATACACTCAGGTTCGTGTGGAATAAAAGTCAAATCTGTAACTTCTATTATCTCGTGAGAAGAAACAAGTTGATCATCCGCACCCAAGACTTCTTTCAGTCTACTGACATGAAAGACTGGATGGACTTTAACATCAGGAGGCAATTCTAGTCGATATGCAACTGGTCCAATTCTTTTAATGACCTTGAATGGGCCACAGTATCTGGGGGATAATTTCGGAACCAAACCAGTACTTAAGCTCTTGGATTCCTTAGGAATTCGCAAATATACCATCGTTCCTTCAGAGAACTCTCTAGGTGAACGATGTCTATTAGCATAAAATCTGTCCCGATCTTGGGCACTTCTAATAGACTCCTTGGCAAACTGCAACATTTCCTGCATGTCTAGCAAGAAGTTCTTAGCAACATCATTTTGAATCCCTTTTAACCCAACCATAACTGGTGACTTAGGTTGAAACCCGTACATAAGCATAAAAGGACTGTAACCAGTACTAGAATGCTTTGCACTGTTGTAAGCAAATTCTATCATAGGTAGATTATCTTCCCATGAAGACTGTCTCTTAGATACATATGCCCGAAGCATGTCTTCAACCAACTGATTAACCTTCTCTGTACTGCCATCGGATTGTGCATGATCCGAGGAACTCATACTTAGAGTAGTTTCTAACTTCTCAAAAACAAGTGTCCAAAAATTACTCGTAAACTTTGAGTCCCTGTCACTGACTATGTCAGATGGCAAACCATACAGCTTAAACAAGTGGTCCACAAACTCGTGAGCCAGCTGAACAGCTGAAATAGTTGTTCTAGTAGGTAAGAATCTAGCCATTTTTGTCAAACGGTCGACTATGACCCAAATGGAGTCATGACCCTTGCGCGTATGAGGCAAACCAGCAATAAAATCCATGGAAATACTTTCCCATTTATTACCCGGAATCTGTAATGGCTGTAATAACCCCGTGCTTCTAAGGCGTTCGGCCTTAGTAACCTGACAAACCCGGCAACCTACTACATAGTTCTCAATAAATGCACGCATCTTAGGCCAATAAAAGGTATGCTTCACAAGAGACAGAGTCTGATGTATACCTGGATGTCCAGCACTAGGAGCATCATGACACTCCCAGAGAATCTTGGATTTAAGGTCCAGAACATCTGGCACACAAATCTTTTCATTCCGGAACAGCAAGCCGTTCCTAATCATCCACTGACCTCCCACCGCCTGTACCGTAGCTGGCACAATCCCTGAGTCCTGGTCAACCATGGAGCTCCCATCCTGGACTCTCTGCCAATAAGAACTGAAATGACTATCAGTTGCGTATAGCTCTCTCAAGGATTGAAATAGGTCTGAGGATATTTCCGTAAATGACAGAGCATTTACAAACTTAACTCGACTTAAGGCATCCGCCACACTATTCAACGAACCCTTACGATAATGTATTTCAAAATCAAAATCTTGCATTAATTCTGCCCATCTAGCTTTCCGTCCCCTCAATTCAGATCCATCACACACATACTTAATTGACTGATGATCAGTCAATACAAAGAACTTTGAACCATACAAGTAGTGTCTCCAAACCTTAAGGGCATACACTACAGCATAAAGTTCCTTTTCTAGTGTGGGCCAACGATATTGGGTGTCGTCTAGCTTCTTACTCTCGAAAGCTACAGGTCGGCCCTCTTGGAATAGAGCTGCCCCAATCGCATAATCACTCGCATCGGCCTCTAAAACATAAGGCCGGGTAGGATCGGGTAATGCAAGAACGGGTGCTTCCTTGATAGAAAACTTCAAGGTTTCAAAAGCCTTGTTCATTGCATCATTCCAAGAGGCGTCCACGACCTTTCAATATGTTGGTCAAGGGTGCCGTGATACGTGAATAATCACGCACAGACTTCCGAAGAAATACCGTAAATCCTAGGAAAGAACGAAGTTGTTTCACAGTCTGAGGGATAGGCCATTTTAAAACCTTCTGGATTATTCCAGATCAATGCTAATATCTTCAGAAGAAATCTTGTGTCCTAAGTAAATGATCTCCTTCATAAAGAAGTCACATTTACTCATCTTGGCATAGAGCTTATGCTGTCTTAGAATAACTAAGACAATCCGGAGGTGTCCTATGTGATCCTCAAGCATTCGACTATATACCAAGATGTCATCTAAGAACACTACAACAAATTTGCCCAGATAATCCTGAAACAAATCGTTCATCATCTGCTGAAAAGTAGCAGGAGCATTGGTCAAACCAAAAGGTAATACAAGAAACTCGTAATGACCATACCTAGTTCGAAATGCGGTTCTATCTATGTGTTTAGCATAGATACGGATTTGGTGATAACACGTACGCAAATCAATCTTAGTGAAATACTTCGCTCCGGCCAAACGGTCTATCAGATCATCGGAACGAGGTAGAGGGTATCGATTCTTAATTGTCACTTTATTTAATCGTTTATAATCTATACACATTCTCCATGTAGAGTCTTTCTCCCAAGGTGATTTACTTGGGCGTATATAGCCCATATTCAGGTAATCCTGTAGCTGTGAAGCTAACTCATCCTCCTCTATCTGGCTCATCCTATAAGGTGGTACACTAATAGGTTGAGCCCCTGGGACTAAGTCTATGCGATGATCTACTGCGCGTTCTGGAGGTAAACCTTCCGGCAGTTGAGCAGGAAATACATCCTTAAAATTATCTAACAACATTCTTAATTCACGGTGTTCAAACACACTTAAATCATTCTTGTTAATTACAGAGACAACAAATGTAGAAAGTGGAATCAAAACACACTGATAGACATCATAATGAGAAGTGTTTAATATATTCCGAAGCTGCATCGCAAATACAATAGGTCCCTGAGAAGAGGGAATTTTATCACACTGAATACAAAATTGGGTGTCCTTATCTACAAAAGAAAGGGTATGCTCCGTCCATCCAATCTGAATATTGTGGGTTTTAAACCACTCTATTCCGATTAACAAGTCTACATGCTCCAGGTGCATAACATAACACGTAAGAGCCCCTATGTAAGCTTGAATCCGGATAGGAAGTGCTTCAACCTTGCGATCCCAAAACTGCTTCCCAGCTGGAAGCTGCACCTCATAGGTGTGATCGCTAGGTACTGTGGACAGCCCCATCTTCTGCACAAATTTGTAATTAACAAAGTTGTGAGAGCTGCCCGGATCAAAAAGAATGTGAACCTGTTGGTCCATAAGTTCTCCATAAACTCGGAAAAGATCATGGGAACCAAACAACGAAGTATTGAAAGTGCAATTACAAGAAAGTGGGCAGGTAATGACATTTACAGAAATACCTGTCATCGAAACTTGGTTCGCTCCCTTGGCTTTGGTACCTGGACCCGCCTGGAGCTTCGGTCCAAGCACTAACTTTTGATTCTTGTGCTTTGGACATTCATTCTTGGTGTGGCCCCGCTCCTTGCAATAGAAGCAACGTCCTTCTTTCTTAAGCTTCAATGTGTGAAGGAAACGGGTTCGACCATTCTTTGCGTGAGTCAAGTTTTTCTTAGAGGCGTTGTCCGTAGACTTCGTCTCCCCGGTACCAGTCGTAGGCTAAAAGAACTTGCGTTTGTTCTTTCCACTCGTGTCAGA
The DNA here is from genome assembly GCF_047967505.1 of Dipteris shenzhenensis. Taxonomy (NCBI): domain Eukaryota; kingdom Viridiplantae; phylum Streptophyta; class Polypodiopsida; order Gleicheniales; family Dipteridaceae; genus Dipteris; species Dipteris shenzhenensis. The sequence continues at coordinate 11,691,311 of NC_141620.1, read as the reverse complement.
AACTGTAGTTGCTTTTGCACCGGCCATGGTATCATCATAAATACGCGCGTAATTCATGGCCTCTTGCAACGTTGTACATTTGTTGTTCTTAATTTGTAACTTGTATGAATCTGGCAAACCATCCACAAAGAAACCTAACAAGGTCACTGGATCCATCTTTGTGGCCCTAGCCTGCAGATCCCGAAACCTTTGAAGATAAACTTCAAATGACAAGTTGAGCTTTGACATATCGAGGGCTTTAAGCTTGCCAACGATATCATAATTGTCCTCCTTCTTCAGGAATTCCTTCCTGAAGACCCCTTCGAAATCTATCCATGTATCCGGCTTAGGTTGGAGTTCCTTCCACCATAGCAACGCCTTTCCTGACATGAAACCCGCTGCAAGCTGTATTTTCTTTTCATCTGGGTACGGGTGGAACTGGAAGTGTACCTGCCACTTGTATAACCAAGTGTCAACAACCTCCTTAGTTCGAGACTTTTGATCTCCCGCAAAAGGATCTGGAGTTATGTTCGGGCCTAGCACTGAAGCCATGGCATCCACATGCGTGAGTGCCTGCACAGTGCTAGCCAGAAGGGTGAGAGTCGCCTGAATCCCTTGGAGTTGCTGTGTCAACCCCGTTTGATTCGCATTAACCTGCTCGAATTTTCCATCCAGAGCAGTGGTGAATTCACTGAAGGCCTTCTTCGTAATCAGATCGTCATAAAGACCCTGGTCTTCCTCTCCCACAGGAGTGTAATCCAAATCCTGATCTCCCATGGTGAACTCGGGATTTGCAGAATCAGACATATCTGAAATCTGATTTGAACGAATATAAACTGAGAGAAATAACTGAGGGAATCGAAGCTGAAAGGAGAGTGGAGCAGAGAAGAACCGTCCCAAGAGATGCTGACGGAAGAAGATGCTGAAAACTAACGAACAGCGGGCGCGAATAATCCCGGAGTCTCCCTCTTGCTGAATTCGCTGCAGGCTACAGTGTACGAAATTTTGCGGCAAACCGTACTGTACGGAATTCTCCTGCTGATCGTACAGGTGACACAAACAATACAGATTGCTGACGTGGCTGTACGGTTGCTGACGCAATCTGTACGGATGCTGACGCAGTCTGTACGGATGCTGACGCAGTCTGTACGGATGCTGACGCAATCCGTACGGTTGCTGACGCAAGTGTACGGCAGCTGACGCGGGAGTACGGATGCTGATGCAGGTGTACGGATGCTGACGCGGGTGTACAGCAGATGACGTGGGCTGTACGACAGCCTGTCGCAGTCTGTCCCGAATCCTGATGGCGCAATCAACGACGATGGGCAAGGAGGGCTTCTTGCACAAGGCTATGGCTGAGCTTGGGACCTTGCCAAGCTGATATAGGGAATAGAGCAGCTAATTTAGGAAGCCCTGCTTCCCGAAAAAGCTCACCCTCCCAACTTTGGAGGGTGGTGCTTTTTCGAAAAAAGCAGCACCTCCCACAGGGTGGCCGCACCCTGTTCCAGCCCCTTGCGCATCACTCTGCTTTGGCCGAAACTCTTTCCAGCCCTAGCACACCACACAGCCTCACGCCTCTGCGTTCTCTACCCCTACGCAGCCCTGACCAGCCCTGATCTGCACGCCTGCCACTCAGCTCCTCTATCGCCTCTCCTACCTGCACCTCCGCTCTCTCCCAGCTACGCTCATCCCTCTCTCACCTAAACCCTTCAGCAAATTCGAATCACTCTCTCTCTTTCTCCTACCTTTTTCCCTACATCCTGACCACCCCAGATAACCCATGAACCAACCAGAATTTGCAGCAGCAAATTTCGAATTTTAGGGCATACCTGGAGGAAGAAATCGTTCAAAGTACTCGCATCAGAAATTCCTACCTCAGGAGCTGGCTCTGATACCAACTGACACGTCCCAGCACTCCTGAAACCCCTGATCTGCAAAACAAACACGCACAACGTGAGAACTGAGCAGGCTGCTCACCACCCAACCATGACATCTACGGGATGTGATCCCAAATCAAGAGATGTCCCCTCCGAGCCACGAGCTGAGCTACTGGCACGAACTCCCAATCAGATCCAAACCAGCCTGGTGTCCCATACCACCAGGTGGCGCTGTGAAGCCTGGGATCTGCCACTGGGCCTTGGGCTATGCTAAGATGCAGGCGCGCGTCCGCGACTCAATCCAGGATCAGACCTAGCACCTGGGAACGAAACTTGCTCCCATCAGCACACTGAGAACTGAACCCCCTGGGCCTCTTTTATAGACTTGGGCCCCAGCGCCAAAAATAGCGATGACCTATAAATGGTTCGTACCCTTGCCACTCAACCCGAGAATCAAGCCTGCCTAGCTCTAAGCCTCCCCAGGCTACCTGAGCTAGTCTTGTGTACCCAGTACACGTCAGATACCAATCCGTGCACATGACACCCCAGGACCTGCTCCGAGCCTGCACCTAGCCCATAGACTGGTGCGCCACCTGCTGTTGCAAAGCAAGTCCCAAACTGTGGGCCAGTTCCCCGACTCCCCGGACCTGCTTGAACCCTCACTGGGAGCCTTGAAGCCCTGCGCCTAGCAAATGCCTCTCCAGCCTCTGCAAAAAACACCAAAGAATTCAAAAGGAGACCTGCAGGGATTAGTTACTGTGGGCAGGAGCCCCCTTCGATCCATCAGGTCATCATGTCATTCTCTCTCAGTCAATGGAAGGCAGGAAGGGCTGTACGACCTCCCCCACTCCATAAATTTCAGCAAGGAAATATTGTATGCAAAGAAAAAAAAGGGAAAGGGGAGTAGGAGAAGGGGCAATGGGGATAAGGAGAAAGAGAAACTCAAGAAGGAAGAGAAGCGACAGAAACAACTCGCAATCGAGGATGTGAACAAACACAGCAACCACAGTGGCCTACAGATTGATAGCACTACCATAGAGAAGGCAGGCAAAAAAGCCTACACCCAAGCATCCCCCCACACACCCACCCAAATCATCCAGCCCCCATTCAAACCAAATCCATCCCGGCTTCATGGTTATACAATCCCATCGGACTCCCGGGATCACCTTCTCATGGAGATACACCGCCTTCGTACGTCACAGGCAGAGCATGACCGTCTCATCCATTGCCTGAGCCAGAAAATATCACAGCTCCGTAAGGAGGTGGCAGCCATGGTGACAGCCCCGAGCAGTAGGCCAGCAATCGAGGCACAATTAGAAACTATGCAGTCAACCATTGCAGAGGCTCCCCATTCAAACCAAATCCATCCCCGCTTCATGGTTACACAATCCCATCGGACTCCTGGGATCATCTTCTCATGGAGATACACCGCCTTCGTACGCGAGAGGCAGAGCATGACCGTCTCATCCATTGCCTGAGCCAGAAAATATCACAGCTCTGTAAGGAGGTGGCAGCCGTGGTGACAGCCCCGAGCAGTAGGCCAGCATTCGAGGCACAATTAGAAACTATGCAGCCAACCATTGCAGAGACTTCCAAATGGGTCGATGTCATGAAACTGGAGCCTGCGAAGGCCATCGTTTCAGCCACGATTTTGCAACAGCAGCAGAGAGCCAGTAAGGCTCTCAATTTCAGAGTACGTGGCATTCCTTGCACAACTACCACCCCATGGATTATGTCGTCGGCTTTGTAACTTCCACCTTGGGAGTTCAGAAGCACGGGATCGAGGGGGCTAGTGCATAGGATGGGACCCCAACCAAAGGCAGCCTCTCATCATTTGCTTCAGAGACACTCACACCTAGTGCATAGACGATCAGCCTTGCGTGCCCAAATAGAGATCTACTTAGATGAGGACCTTACACCCCTACACGTGGAGGAGAGGTGTACCCTCATGAGTCATACAACAACGGGATGTCGCCTGCAAGGAGGGAAAGTGGGTAGTAGTTTGCGAGGGGCAGCTCTTGATAGGTCCCCAAAAGGCATATGGTGGCCTCCCCAGGAGGGTGGGATCTATGAGATTCAAAGCTCCAAGACCCTAACCTGCAGTGTTTGGAACAACGACGATACTTTATGGTCAAATCCAAGAAATTACTTTAGGTCAAGACATAGCTTCTTACACAGAGAGACACCAGAGTCCAACGCGCCCTTTATCGGTAGTCAGTGGATACATATGGGAGGCCGTTTAACGGGATGAGACCCGAAAGACAGGAGGAGTGGCATTACTATATTGATCATCCCTTACCGGGGCGATCTCCATCGAGAGACGAGATACACTCTCCACATTCCTATGGATCGGATCCTCTTGGCATCGCCGAGAAGACCTCTTCATCACAATCTGCTACTTCCCTTCTGAGACCTCACATTTTTCCAGAGACCTACGTGAGGAGGTTGAGACCTCACCCTATGCAGCCCTCCATCAGGACATCATGGATTCTTCGAGCCGCAAGGAAGTTCTCCTTGTTGGGAAGGGCAGGCACATGCCAGCTATCACTTCTAGATTTTTGTGATGATTGTATCTTTTTACCACATGTTGATATAGAAGACGTTGGGATGTCTAAGTCTGTGCAAACACATGGGCCCCACTCACATCCTATGGGCATCCACTACTACTCATGGGCAATATACATGATCTTGTCATCTATAATGGCCTAGATCACTAGCCCTCCTCAGGCGGGTTCACTTGTTTCCCACACCGGAGGCATAGTTGACTATCTCATGGGATCTCCTGCCTTTACTTCACAAATTTCTAACTTCTCCGTCTCACCACCATCTCCAGGAGCAAACCACACTTATCTATTTTTAAGTATATCCACACCACTGCCTACACCACACACTACAACAAAACTCACACACACTACTTACCATGGCATACACTTTGATCACAAATTAAAACCTGAGGACTCCCCATGCCTCTTTGATTTACTCAAAGACATTGACCGCATATAGCTCTTAGAGGATCCAGCCGCCCTCATGACACGCTCTCTGCATGAGGCCGCGTTACATACTTTCTTACAAACCACTCGATCCACGTGCCCCCATCTCTCGGCTCAATACTCTACAATAGTTGGTATGATGATGAATGTAAGGCTTTACGCCAACAACTCCGACTCGAAACTAAGTATCATCTCCGGAGTGAGACAAAGAAGATACGTGAGTAATGCCGTCTGGTTCACCGAAAGAAGCATGCTTTCTTTTGCTGGAACGAGGAGGAGCTAATAAATATTTTATTTAGTAACTTTAAAGACTCCTGGGGGAGGTTCCTTGTGCAAAATAAGTAAAGAAAGTCGAAAATGAAGGGTGTGTCCCTTAGGTGAATAGCCCTAATCTCAGGGCTAAGAAGGGTCAAAAAAAGAATGGTAAGTAAGCATATTTCCATTATGACTCTTAATGTTAGATCTCTAGTGACGAGCCACATCCCAAGTTATGAACAACATCCTAGCAATCCTCTGCACACACGCTATACGATGTCCCTAACCAACCAGCACCATGCCCGATCTCTCAAATGTACTACGCCCTACTTCATGCATACTTTTCACATCCGGCAATGTCAAACACGCAGCCTTGAAGCTTCCCAACGGCCGAGCAAAAGATCATGAGGGCCTATGCATTGAATTCACTGAATACGGAATAAACACCTTGGCCAAATCTTAGAGAAGCTCTTCAACAAAGCAGTTTGCACAAGCTTACCACATAAATAGAACCTTAACCCCATCACTCCCATTCACAAGGCATGAAGCTGGAAAAATACAAGACTATTATGATTGGACATGTCATGCCTAAGTTCTATGCATCAGTATGTGACAGAGGTTAGCCTGGTTGCAGAGCTTCAAGGACTCAAAGCCGTGGGACAGGCGGGCTTCCACATAGATCACAGGACCATGGATCATAAACTTACACTCAGGGGGGTCATTGAAGAGGCCAAGGCACGGAGACAGAGAGGGCCTATTGCTACTTTGTGGATTTTCGCAAGGCTTTTGACACATTGCCAAGCGCCTAACTCATTAGACATCTATAGGAGTTGGGATATGATCAGGAGATCACTTGGGCAGTCATGGCACTTATCGGGTAGACTTCTGACGAGTACAGGGTGGATAGAGGAGATCATGAGCAACATTGGGATCGAACAAGGTTGTTAGTTATCACCAACCTTGTTCGGCCCCTGCATGGATGAGCTTGAGACCTTTATTGGAACCCTAGGAGAGGCTAGTTGCTCTCTAGTTGGATCCTTGCTGCAGATTCTTTTGTACGCAAATGACATGGTCTTACTCTCTTCCTTAGAAGAGGGTCTCCAATGACACATGGAGGCACTTCATACTTCTATGAGACACACGACTTGAAGGTCAACCTTGGTAAAACCAAGGTCATGATCTTCAACATGTCCCGCGAAGCATGCACAGAGAGAATTTGACCTTGTATGGGTTACCAGTGGAGGTGTTTACATCCTACATATACTTGGGGGTCCTTTTCTCCAGCCTGATCTTCACAATGTGACCAGCCTTACAGGCCCGACTAAGCAAGGGGTACGCCGCACTGGCCAGACTCGAGCGGCAGTGCTTTTACTCTCACTTCTAGGACCCTCAGACCAAGACTCTTCTCTTTGACTCTTTGGTTCGACTAGCGAGCATGTATGGCAGCCCTTGTTAGGGGCCAGACCCTATCATAGATAGATTGGGCTCGAGTTGAGAGGCTTCACGTTCTCATGCTTTCATGGATGATTCGTAGTAAGCCTTCAGTACCGCATCAGATAGTCCTGGCTGAGTTCGGAGCATCCTACACAATTATCATGTATCTCTATCACATTAGACAGTACGGCTCTTGCACCACAGGGCAAGGGCAACGTAGGCTTCCTTTGTTGGCTTCATCCTCATCTATGGCATTGGCGGCAAAGGACGACAAGAGGTCCTGTTATGCACACATACATACAGATGGTTTGAGAGCCTGGGGCTTCACATAGTTAGGTTACCTCCCTTCCAGTACAGCATTAAGGCCCCCTCCATCCCGCTCACATATCACGAGGTGAACTAGGCCATCCAAGATGATCTTTTACAATTACACACATTCAGAACTTCGTGAGTGTGAAGCTCATCTTTTACAGAGACCACTACCCACCGATTTCAGCACAGTAATGGGCCAGTTCCATGTCTTATAACACCGACTCTGTATTGAGAGTGGTCGGACGAAGGGCATACCTAAAGAGGGTTGTTTCTTCACCCTATGCGATCACCAAAAGATTGAGTCAGAGACACTTCGCTTTCAGATGCCCTATGTACTATAAGATCCGAGGTCGTTATCACTATCTCTTCAGGGATGGTTTCGGACCCCTATCTAGTCTCCTATCCTGCCCAGATCTGAGATGCTTGGCAGCTTTCATCCATAAGGCTCTCCAACATACGGAGCAGTTGCTTAGGGCACGTATGCAAGATCAGGATTTACCGCCAGACTCCACTCGAGAGCATGATCGATCAACAAGACTCACGGAGACGGCCGCTACGAGGACCCAAGCCAAAGATAGTCAGACTCGCAAGTGCACTGAGGCATAGATCACATTAGGGAACCTTCCTCCATGCTCACCAGACCAGAGACACGACCTACAAGAGTGACAGTGGCACTTGTCCGCCGCAAGGCCATAGCTAGAAGACCACAGCGGACCACACATGTCGACAGCCGCCAACGCTCTATCACAGGTTTTATGCCACCATAGTAGTCTTGCACGTCGATGGCCCCCTCTTAGGGTTGATGGCCCCGCCAGCTCCCTATCCTCTCCATGAGCTCGGAGAGTTTTATGCCACCATAGTAGTTTTGCACGTCGATGGCCCCCTCTTAGGGTTTATGCCCCCGCCAGCTCCCTATCCTCTCCGTGAGCTCGGAGAGTTTTCTCTCTATGTATCGATACCGTTATGATCATGATTATGGGATTTCTTTTGTATTCGTCATGGGTGATGATGCCAGCTTAGTGGGTCCACCCTCAGCTCATTGTATCATATTCTTTTAGTCACATAGACCCTTTGGCACTCAGCAACAGCCTTAGTGAGCCCTTTGCTTTAGCCCACAGCGGCTTGTATGAGCTAGTTTGCTTATTGTACTTTTGTCTCATAGGCTCGCAAGGCCTCTTGAAGACTTTAATACAGCTCTCTCTCTCTCTCTCTCTCTCTCTCTCTCGGCTGACTTGATGGTGCAGATACTGTTGTATGCCGATGGCATAGTCCTCATATCATCCTCAGCAGAGGGGCTGCAGAAACATTTAGAGGCTCTGGAGATGTTCTGCAGGGAGAGAGACTTGACAATTAACCTTGGGATTCGAGAAGACCAAGGTTATGATCTTCAACACCTCACGAGCAACAGTGTCCCGTCACCATAGTTTCACATACCGGGGCGAGCCTGTGGAGATAGTGCAGTCCTACACATATTTGGGGATAGTGTTCACTGGACCAGGTTTCACGATGATCCATGCGGGTAAGGCACGACTCACACAAGGACGGGATGCTCTTGCCCGACTAGAGAGGTGATGCTTCCAGACACACTTCCAAGTTCCCCCGATGAAGGGCTGGCTCTTTGAAACACTGGTGAGACCGACTGCCATGTACGCAGCATCTTTTTGGGGGAGTGATATTTCAGCGAGACGAAGTGGAAGAGATTTGAGAGACTACAGGTGACCATGGGATCTAGGATGATTCAGAGTAAACCCTCAATCCCTCATCAAATTATACAGGCAAAGTTCGCCATGACCCCCCTCCAGGTTGATGCCATCTTTCAGACGGTGGCGTTCCTCCACAGAGTTTGGTCCTTACCCCAGTGGAGACTACAGAGGTTAGCATTAGAGTCCTTCAGGCAACTAGCAGAGAGTGGTGTTGATACGGCATGGTACGCACAGATATCCACATGGTTTGGTAGTCACGGCATTCAAATGGACAGACTTCCTTCCTTTCAATACAGTCTGGATGCACCACCCGAGATGATCCCACGAGATGAGATCAACCGTATCATACGGTTGAACCTCCTCCAACTCCATACATCTAGGGCTTGGGGGGGAGAGGAGCTCTCCACCAAGATCCAATTCTACCATGATCACTTCCTGAGGATCTCATAGCACAATCTTGTCATCAGAGCTCAGTATCTTGAGGACACGTAAGTTTCACATGCACTGAGGATCGCCATTGGTCAGTTGGACCTCCTCCAACTCCATACATCTAGGGCTTGGGAAGGAGAGGAGCTCTCCACCAGGATCCAGTTCTACCATGATCACTTCCTGAGGATCTCAGAGCACGGTCTTGTCATCAGAGCTCAGTATCTTGAGGACACGTAAGTTTCACATGCACTGAGGATCGCCATTGGTTAGTTACAAGTCTCATCACATCCGCTGTGGATTGAGGCAGGGAGAGTTGCAGGCATACCCAAAGAGCAGAGGACTTGCACACTGCCAAATGGGGGAGATCGAGACAGAGGAGCATTTTCTATGTGTCTGCCCAGTCTACTATGAGATCCGAGGACGATATCATTGCCTCTTTCAGGAGGGACATGGCTTTGGCCCACTCACACAGCTGATACATTTTAACGATCATGTCTGTGTTGGGCTCTACATGCTTGAGATGCACCCACAGAGAGACACACTGATGCGACGGGCCAGAGAACAGCATGGACTGATGCCACAGGTCACCATCGACAGATCACAGACTTTTACGCATCTGAGTCAGCTGCTAGTGTAGCCAAGGGAAAGAAGCTTGATGAGATGAGAGCACCATGGATCAGCGGTAGGAGTGTCCACCACGATGCGGCCAGAGGAGGGACACACACTCCACGTGCGACACAAAGAGAGCCCAGAGTACGCATGATCGAGGTCCGGTCTCTCTCATCCCTTCTCAGAGGCAACCACCAAAGATGAGGCATCGCCCTTGACGTAGCCCACCGGATCCAAAGATCAAGGAGACCACGCCCTCCCCCACGTCGCAAGACAGCTTGACAGACACAGATACTAGAGCTTCTCACATCTCATCAGAGTGCCACCAGGTTACCTGGATATATGGACCCTGAGCATGTACTAGGAGTGCTAGCCCTGAGCGCCTGACACGCTTCTGTTACTTTGCTACTCTAGTATTTTGTTCACTAGCTGAGCATGTTAGCGTTGTAGCTTTTGCTTTCAGTTTTTCAGCTTTTAGTTCTCAGCAAGGGTCTTAGTGAACCCTTTGCTTCAGCCCTCAGTGGCTTGCATGAGGTACTTCTTGGATTCACACTTTGTCTCATAGGCCCGCGAGGCCTCTTGCAAACGTTAATATATCTTTCTTTGTCCAAGGAGCATTTCATCTTCCCATGCACAGTATATTACAAGATCCAAGGTTGCTACTACTATCTCTTCAAAGACAGCTCCAGACTGCTGTACCACTTCCTTTCCTATCTGCATCAAAGATGCTTGGCTGCCTTCACTCTCACGAGACAGTTAAGCACGGAGAGCGCTTGCTCAGATTACAGAGGCAAGGGTGAAGCACACAGGCAGACTCATCTCAGAGCATGATCACGGAACCCTTTCAGCCAGCTCACAAAAACCGTCGTTCCTCAGGTAGTCGACGAGGCAGAGATCCAGAGCATCCAAAGCCAGCGACCCGGCAGAGGGAGGACACACAAATCACAATCAGAGACATCCCTTCTATGTTCAAACCCACGGCGCGACCTAACGACCTACAAGAGTTATTGTGGCCCTAGTTAGATGCGGAGCTGCAGCCAGGAGGCCACACTGGACCACAGCTGCCACTGCTCTATCTCTGAACTTATACAGCCACAGTCTCACCAGCCTTTGAGTCCACCATGAGCTCTCTTCTAGAGCTCTACTACCTGTTGTATCGGGCCAGACTTGGCACAGGACTTGATGTGACATGATGATGATGATCTAGATGATGTTGCTGTTATGACTATGTCGCGCTGATGCTTTCTAGGACTGTGTAGCGTTTAGAATCTAACATGGATGATCATGCTCATTTTAGTAGCTCCACCCTTTCATCTTGTTGTATCAACCAGACATAGATGTAAAGACTCTTTTTGTCACAAACATGATCCACATCACACCACAACACTTCTTCCCATACACAATTTTAAACACACGGAAGTCACAAGAAGGATCTCTACCTCAAAACAGTTGCTATGATGATGAATGCAAAGCACTTAGGAAACACTGGAGCTTTGAGACCAACCAAGGACCAAGGACTTAGAAACGAATTGGGAAATAGAATCTGCAATTGCCTCGCAGTGCCCAGGAGTACATCCCACAAAGAGGATCCGAGGATGCCAGTGACATATCTCGGAAATGTTCCACAGACACCAGGACTCCCAATGGGACCCTAGTCTGGCCGACACAGAGTTTCGACTACTCATGACTGATGCAGTACATGGAGCACCTCCAATACTGAAAGGTCTCCATGTTGATGCGAATCCTAATTTTGATGTGTTCCTTGGTCAAATCTCTCTCTCTCTCTCTCTCTCTCTCTCTCTATCTTGTAGATACTTTAAATAAAATGGAGCTGCCTTTGCACTCCTTGGGAGCTGCCCTGTTCCCTCCCTAAGTGATGTACTAGTTGGTTTTCACGTTGTCCCATAGACCTCTTGGTCTCCCATGGACGTTAATACTCTCTCTCTCTCTCTCTCTCTCTCTCTCTCTCTCTATAAATATATATGTATGTATGTATGTCTCTACTCCCCCCTTGCACGCATACACTCTCTCCCTGCCATTCACATCCCTGTTTCAGTATAATTTGAGAGTCACAAAAATGCATATGAATCAGAGAAGATTTATAATTATACTGACCTGGGAAGATGAATCAGCATCACCAATGCATATGTAAGAAACAGCTGCATATATATGACACATTGCTTGGGTTCCTTTGCTTTCAGTCAACTGCAATATCAAGTACTCAGGAGTCAATCAAATACTGCAACATTAAGTACTCAGGAGTCAATCAGATTTTCCTGAAAGACCAGCAATGGTGATGAGCCATTGAAAAATATGATCACGCAAAATTTGGATCTCGCTCCACAGTTCAAATAAATTGCACTCTCCAAGTAAGAGAAGCAAAAAATAATCATGAAACAAAATCTGTACAAAAGGTTAGCTCAGATTGTGTATGGCTCACTAGTTCATGAAAATCATTACGTGTCATATAAAGTGCTTCACAGCAAACCTCTTAGCCACTGAGAACAGGTTTGGACCTCTTACTCTTGCTGCTTCAATGAAATGCAAGGCGGCCTCATTGAAACATCCAACCGAGTGTGCATATTGGCCTAGCAGCATTTGAATAGTTGTCTCACATCCCTGCAGAATTGTTGGAAAGCGACTAAACCAATCCACCACCTGCATTAAAGACTGCATTCACAATAATATTCAGTAAAATATGGGCAAAAGAAACCTCTACATGCCTGCAAACAGTTATACAAGTTAGCAAGAAAAAAACTGACATCACTAAAGGAGGAGGAGAAGATCAAAGGATGAGGATCAAAAGGCAACGTTGGCATTACAAAGAGATGAAGGATTCACAAACTCCTTTTTAGAAAGATCTTGGCTTTTGAGCTTTATAAAAAACTTTCTGCTTGGCATCAAGAAGGCAAAGCTACACAGTCATTTGGTTGCAAGGCTGATATGGGAGATCACCGAAGCAACAAAGGTGAACCCCAAGGACACAATGGATCCAACAGCAAGAGTTGTAACACCAGCAGATCCAGTAGCAGTGTGAGATTGGACACAGAGATGCCAAGGCCCTCTACATGATAAAGCAAATTCAGTCATACCACACATCCAGCATGCCGATACGGCAATGGAGGGTTGGAAGATCCTGAAAGATCTTTACAAAACAAGTAACACACCACTCATCCTTTCCCTCCAGAATCAGCTGATCACTATGAGGATGAAGAATGGACAACAGATCCATGACCAAGTCACTAAGGTGAAGGTTGTGAGGGACCAGTTGGCTGAAATTGGTTACAAGCTGGACACCAGTCAGTTAGCCATGCTTGTAGTTGCTATCTTCCCAAAAGCTTCAAAAGGTTTGTCGTGACAGTGGGCAGGGCAACGGTCTACTATGATGATATTTGAGGAGCTTGGTCCTTAACTACTCCAAGAAGCAGCCCGAGAGAAGCAATAAGATGCAGATGGTGGCGACAAGGCCTTCCTTGCAAAAGGGAAAGGCAGAAGGGGTACGCTTGGAAATGGCAAGCCCGAGGATGACAGCAACTCTAAAGGAAACAAATCAGAAGACAATGGACACAAGAAAAAGAGGAATCGGGATCGAAAGTGTTTCTACTGCGACAGGCCAGGTCACACAACTAAAGACTGCAGAAACAAGAAGGTAGACCAAAGGGAAGGAAGATGACAAATCCAAAGAAGAGTCGAAGTCAGATTCATCATTCAGCACATGTTGCAAAAGAGGAGCTTTTTCTAGTCATAGAGCATTGCTCAGCTCATGCAGGGAGGGAGGTTAGTAATGGCCGGTATGTTTATAGTGGTGCCTCTCGACTCGTGTCCAACAACAAGAACTGGTAAGGTACTGCAACCCGCACATCCAGATTCATCAGTGAGCAAGTAGTACAGTAGAAGGGATTGGAAGCAATCCATTCACCATGGATTCAAATGAGAAAAAGATACCTACAAATGTTCTCTATCTTCCTGTTCTATGCAAGAATCTTCTTTCGGTTAGCCAGATCACTACTGCACACACATCCAAGTAAAATGGGGTGGCAAAGACAGAAAGAACCGAATAATTACGAAGATGAGGCTATGTATTGCCGAGGGGAAGAAGCTTCCCAAATCTTTTTGGGGTGAGGCAATCAATGTGGCAGTTCACATGGTGTTCTTTGGGAGGATGTGACTGTGATTATGTGTGACAACAAGAGTTGCATCGCGATAGCAAAGAGCCCCGTATTTCATGCTTGTACGAAGTATATCAAGGTTTAGTACCACTTCATCCGAGAGATGACTCTAGATGAGATGGTGGAGCTGCTTTATTGTCCGACAGATGACACCTCCAACATTTTCACAAAGGCTCTTCCCAAGAGCAAATTCGACGCATGGGTATTGGCCCACAGTTGAGTCATTGAGGGGGGTGTTAGAAACAAGGTCACTTCACCAACTGTGGGTCCCCCAAATGAGGAGGATAAAGGGCTAGTAGAACAGGTTAGGTTTTAGGCTTTCCTAGAACTGCGGTATGGGCTTGTACAGCATCAGCAAACAGTGCACATGTCTGCGCCTGTGTGGAAGACCAGCTGCAGCAGACGCATGGTAGTGTTGCAGCATTGCCTGAGGGCAAGACACAAACATACACACATGCATGCACGTGCCAAGTGTATTTTTATGTACTCTTATCAAAAACTGAACTTTATAGAAGAAAAAGACCTACATAGACACAAAGAGGAAGGACCTCTAGCTAAGCATTGAAAAGATCTCTGTCACATACATGGTTTGGTGTTCTAATCAATGAAATTAACAAATCAACAACAAACAAGGTCAAAATTTAGAATGAAACAGTGCACACATGTAGTTCCCCACCTCTTGTGCTTCCAAGAATTCTGTCCTAGTCAAATCGATGATGACCTTATTCTCAAGCAATTGCAGCAACAAGATCAAGTAAACACCCGACACCCAAATTGCCCAATGTTGAAGATCAACCTCTGCATGAAAAATGCAACCTTACATTAGTACATTAGTAGACGCGATGTAGCATTTATTCAACCAAACTCTATTTGTGTTTGCCAAAATACATTAAGAAGGCATGATGATCCAAATCTGGAGACCCAGATCCCATTGGTTTGTCTAAGTTAATGTACTAATGAAGGAAAAACAATTCTATAAAAGTGCATATACATGTTGCAGTGCATGCATTTACCAAGAACTGAAGTTATAAAGTCAAATATATATGAACGAGGGGAAAAATTTTGCAGAAAGAATCAAGAGTTAAACATTTACAAAACTGTGAGGGGATAGGAAATGAGTTCATTAAGCAATTATTTAGATGCTTGATGCAAGCTCCACATCATGAAGACACTTTTGTTTAGAACACCATCACACCTTGTTTAAGATGCATTTAAGTTTGAGAATATAAACCTTTGTAAGACTAGAATATATCCAATCGTACAAATGTAGATTTTGTGTTGAGAATATAACCCTGCACGAGGACCAAGGGGACCTGTGTGCTGCAGACAAAGCTTGGCAGGGGCTGCCCACCTAGGCTGATTCACAAGCCATAAGGTGGAGAAGAACACATTGGACGGAAAGTCTACTTACGCTCAAGGTGGAGCACGCGGGCTCGAGTCTAGAGATAACTGGCTGATAGGAGGAGGACCTTGTGGTAAGATCAAAAGACCACACCATTGGTGGGCCTCTGGATCTATATCTTTTGTATTGTGTCCATAGTTTTGGACGGAAATATATTTTGGTGGTTTCTCTATCTGGCTGGTTCATTGTCTATTGATGAGTCTGCACATCTAATCTATGTGACGCACATTAAGTAAAGAAGTTTGTGATTCCACACCCCACACGCACACTGTGTGAGCTCGTGGGCATTACTATAAGTCTTCCGCTATGTGTACCCTCTATTGGGTCATTTCTAACAGGAGCAGGGGTGCATCATACAAGAGCAGGCTCGTGCTATTCGAGACCGGGCTGATCTCATTCAAGGACTCAGACAGGATATCTCACAGCTCCGAGAGGTGGTCACCGCCATACGCACAATCCCAGGGAGCACTCCAGTTATTGAGGCACAGATTGCAAGCATGCAATCTGCAATTGAGGAGACTTCTAGATGGGTCAACGTGGCCAAACGGGAACATGCAAGGACAACCGTTTTGGCTACCCTCATGGAGCAGCAGAGCAGAGAGCCAGTAAGGCTCTGAACATCAAAGTCCGTGGGATCCCGCGCACTGAGGCTACACCAATTATAGATGCGATGGCCTTCGTGGCCACTACCCTAGGTGTAGCTGAGCACAAGATCGAGAGGGCATGGCGAGTGGGGAGAGACCCCAACCGAGAGCAGCCCCTGATCATACGGTTCCATGATGCTCAGGTACGACTTTCGGCTTTACAGCGCAGGTCAATCCTACGAGATTAGCCAGCGATCTCCATGGATGAGGACCTCACCCCACTACAGATTGAGGAGAGGTGCTCCCAGTTGCAATAGCGGGATCACGCCCCACAAGGAGGTGAAGTGAAAAATAGTACGAGATGGACGACTTCTTACAGGTCCCCCTCGAGCATCAACCCCCCCTCCTACATAGGGAGGCAAGGTCTATGAGACTCAGACCTCCGAGACCCTATCCTGCACCATTTGGAACTGTAATGGTACCTTATGGTATGAACCAGGGAACTTCTCATAATCCTATACACGTCACGACATAGTCTTTTACATGGAGACACATCAAAGTCCATAGCGCCCACTACCAGTAGTCAACGGGTACACATGGGAGTATGCTTACAGAGATGAGACTAGGGACACAGGGGGAGTACGAGGATCAGGAGGAGTAGCAGTTCTCTACAGATCCACCCTTTTAGGACCATTTCAGTAGAGCAGAGAGATACACATTTTAGGTTTCTTTGGATCCGGATCCGACACATAGACAGTCGGGATCTGTTTGTTACAGTATGCTACTACCCTCTCGAGACCTCCCACTTTGCTAGAGATATTCAAGATGAGGTTGAGACATCTCCATTTGCAGCCCTTTATCAGTCCATTGTTGACTTCTCGAGCCGCGGAGAAGTCCTCCTGGTTAGGGACTTCAACGCAAGGACAGGGGCACGTCAGGTACCACTCCTCGACTTCAGGAATGATTTTTTTTTTTCCCAAAGAAAGCAACCTTCTATTAATGCTTGAAAGATTTCATACAAGACAGCAGCCCTAAGGTGCTAAGTATGGAGAAAACCGAAAAAGGCTGAAAGAAAACCGGCCTGTTCCAAAGAAACCCAGCTCACTGCCTAGGGGATCTCTGGAACTGGGGCTAACAACCAGGTGGGGGGACTATGCAGCCAGTGAATCCCTCGCGGAGTGAAGATGTAGAAAACACCTGCAGGCCAAGCCTTGCAGAAACGAGCACACCTCTCGATAGTCGCCTTGGAGCCTGGAGTCCCGCGCTCCCAAGTGGACCATAGAGTGTAAATGATATCCTGCCATATGGCAACTAGGGTAGCCACGGGTGGAACCAGGTGCTCACCCATCACAAGACTGCAGCGAGGCACCCAAATGTTCCAAGCTGTGATACTGGCTACCACCTCCCAAACACTGTTCTTCTTAGGAGAAGAAGGAGCTAGACTGTCAGGGGAGACTACCTCGTGGAGTGCAATCCTCTGGATGCTCTGACCCTGTATCCGGTAGGCTGGGGAGATCTTATCAATCTGAAACGCGTGTCCCCCCTCTGTCAACCAAGCCACCATCCCCCAGGTGTAGTCTCTATGAAGACTCTGCATACGTGTCATGATCCTGAGGGCTCCCATCCAGATCCTCACTACGCTACGACAGCTCCACGGGCAATGTGGGATAGTCTCCAGGACACCATCGGAGTAACAATGGCACTGCCCCTCTACTCTCATCTACTCCAACCACGGTCCGATGGGCAAGCCTCCGTGTTCAGGGATGATTTCGTTCTACTGTCAGACATTGACCTTGAGGGTGCAGGTATGCTACAAGTTTCGGCTGATAGAAGAGGCCTTCTCACATCTTATCGGCAGGCCCTATTAGACCTCGACAAGATGAATGATCTCATTATTTATAATGGTCTTGACACATGGCCTGCCTAAGGTGGTCTCACATGCTTTCCACATGGGGGAGATTCTAGCGTTGTTGATTACATCATGGGATCCCCTACCTTCACATCTCGCATCACTGCTTTTACTGTAGCACCTCTTCCTCCAGGGGCTGGTCATACCTACCTATTCTTTAGCATTTCCACTCCTCGTCGCACAGCACTGTGACACAAAACTGGGGGTTTGGTTTTGGTCACGTCTCAACCCACAAATTGAAGAAGAGAGAAGAGATTTGGGCACTAGATGAAGCTTAAAGAGACACTCACTCTCTATTTTCTCAGATCAAAACAAAGATATAGACATCAAAGGTGAGGTTGTACTCTAGCATTGGAAATAAAAAAGGCTGAGGGGAAGCATTGATTTGAGCTAATCGGTCAGCCCTAAAAGTAAGGGTGAGTCGTTGTTGGAAGAACATCTTTTGACTCAACACAATGTGAACTGATGTGAAAGGCGTGAATTGATAGGGCTGATTTGGCTGAATGGGACGGTTGGGACGAAACATAGATCTCGAAAAGACGAAGATTCTGATATCAGTTTCATTCAAAACGGAGCTTGAAACAGAAAGTTATGATGGTTTTACGAAAGGTTCTCAAAACTGCTCCAAACAACAGACCCGACCACTTAAACAACAATAACTTATATTCTACTAAATGATACAAATATCTGAATACATCAATAGATAGATCTTGAAAAGACAAAGATTCTAATATAAGTTTCATTCAAAATGGAGCTTGGAACAGAAAGTTATGATGGTTTTGCGAAAGGTTCTCAAAACTGCTCCAAACAACAGACCTGACCACTCAGACAACAATAACTTTTGTTCTACTAAATGGAACAAATATCTGAATACATCAGTAGATAGATCTTGAAAATACGAAGATTCTGATATAAGTTTCATTCAAAACGGAGCTCGAAGTAGAAAGTTATGACCATTTTACGAAAGACTGTCAAAACTGTCCATACCCGACTGCAGTTATGGAAAGGGCAACAATCTCCTTCAGTAGAGAAGTAGCTTCCAAGATACATGGCAAATTGAGGACACCTAGGGGAGTAGAGAATACCCTTAATACAGATCTAGAAATGACTCACTCATGTGGGTACACTAAGCTTTAGAGCGAGGAGAGAGGAGATGGAAGAAGGATGAGGAAAGAGAAGCATGAACTTTATTCAAAACATCAGAAGCAAGAAGAGGGATACAAAGTGACAGCCTAATGCTCTAAGGAGAAGGGAAGAGATAGGCAAAGCTAGATACAAGTGATGGCATAACTACAATGAGAAGAACCAGATGCTGGAGAGGGAGGAGAGAGGTCTCTTTTATAGAGCAATTCTCACCCTCCTTCACCTTGTTACATTTTCAGCCAGTAGATTTCTTCACCCCCTGGTGACATAAGAACATGGGTCACCATCAAATGTCCATTTGGGCACATTTTGACAAGTGTCCCATCACAAGATCCTCATGACTCGTTTAAAAATTGAGAAAGTCAAGAGTCTTTCCCCTTAGAGCCCATAGGGACCCTCTCTTTTCCATATGTCAACATCCTCCATATACCACCTTGGAATTCTAGAAGGATTCCTTTTGACTTTACACTCTTTCACACTCCTCCACATGCCCTCTATATGCTTGGCATGTGATCTCCATATTATTTTAGTACATTATGGAGGCCATGCAATCATCTGGCCCACTCAAAATACATGACTCGTTTCTATTTTTCCAATTACAAAGCAAATAATATATCTCCCAAACCAGTCTATCCCTATACCAAGGTATTCATACCCGTGGTATTTACAATGATGTACTCCACTCATAATCACATTTGTAATCATTTTCACTAATTAGTCTAACTAGTGTCAAATCCACATAATGATTATATGAAATAAAGTAGTCGACATCAAAAGATTGACAAGCCGCAACGAGAGTAGCCACAAAGAGCCGTCTCCCGCCACCAACTTCTCCATCACGCTTCTTGCTTCTTTGTCTCCATGGCTAGCTTTTGTCACCTTGCAGGCCCCACAAATCCTCCCACAAGTTTCAAAACAAAATATCATTTTTTGTTGTCACATCTTTCCAACCCCAACAGCTCCCCGTGCTTGGCATGGGGGTCTGCTGGCCATGGTATCCGCGGATAAAACACTTTTAACCGGTACTCATTGGCACGTCCAGGGACCTCTTGACCATTTGCATCTTTCAAAAGATAAGTGTTATTTTTGAACTTTTTCTTCACCCTGAAGGGACCTTCCCAGCGCCTAAGGAGTTTCTTGTCTAGCCACTTCTCCACACGACCATCAAACTTCATGACCAAGCTTCTTTCTTTGAGTTCTAGCTTCTTCTTCTTCTTGATAAGAGCATCATACCTTGCTTTGCGACATTGTTGTACTGCCTCCAAATGTTGAAATGCTTGAAGCCGCTTCTCATCCAAGGTCTCCAGCTGTACTAAACATTGGGCATATGTTTCTTCTTCGTTGCACAATCGAGAAAAAGACGTGCGAAGGCTTGAGATTTCCAATTCTATTGGCAAGATGGCCTCCACTCCATAAACTAGCTGAAAAGGTGTGAAACCAAGGGAGAGCTTATGAGTGGTTCTGTAAGCCCACAAAACCTCTGATATATGCACATCCCACTTCCTTTTCATGGTGTCTACTAGCTTAGACAAGAACCCACAAAGCAAACCATTAGTTTTTTCCACAAGACCATTGCATTGGGGATAATATGGAGTTGATATGACATGATTTATTTTCAATTTGTGCACCAAAGATTCAATCAAGTCATTTCTAAAAGACCTCCCTCCATCTGTAAGGATTTCCAAAGGGCAACCAAAACGGGCACATATAAACTCCTTGAGAAATGATGCCACCGTTGTTGCTTTGTTGCTGACAGTAGCTTTTGCTTCTGCCCATCTAGTTGCATAATCAGTTGTAACTAATATATAATACTTTCCTTGTGAAGAACGAGGAAGGAGGCCAACAAAATCCAAACCCCACCTCTCAAATGGACCATATGCTGTAATGGGATTCAAGGGCCCAGGAACCAATTACTTGCGTCCATATGCTTGGCATACCTCACAACTTCGGCACCACACATGGACATCTTTGTTGAGTCGGGGCCAATAATACCCTGTGTTAAGGATCTTTCGAGTAGTGCTAGCTGAAGCAAAGTGACCTGAACATTCATGACATAGCTCCATAATCCTTTTAGATTATTCCAAGCTCACTACCCTCCTAATAACCTTATCTTTACCTTGCTTGTATAGAACATCCCCAAGGATTGTATAAGGACGAGCCTTCCTTGTGAGCCTCTGCTTTTGTTGAGGGGTCAATCCATGAGGAAAATGTCCTCCATCCAAGTAATATTGAACATCTTGGAGCTCTGACCAACCTGTATCTATCAATGCAAGAGTAGCTTCAGTGAAAGAAGCCATAGCTTTAGTAGCCATCTCATCGGCTTGATGATTATCTTTTCTTTGAAAATGCACAAACTTGCAAAACTCAAAAGCTTTCTTTGACTCCATCGCTCTCTTATAAAGATCTTGTAGATTAGGACTCCATGCCTTATAAACACCTTTCATTTGCCTAATGACCAGTTGAGAGTCCCCTTTCACCTCTACCTCTTTCACTCCTTCCTTGAGGCAATCTTCTAATCCACAGATCAATGCATTGTACTCAGCCACATTATTTGATATTGCTTCAGGAAATTGCCTACCCTTGGCCCATACCTCTTTTCCTTCTGGATCAAATAGAATTATCCCCCCAGCCCCACATTTCCTAGAAGGGCTAAAGGCTCCATCAAAATGCAGCTTGAAAGCTGTTGGCAGGGTCTCCAACTCTTCATCTAAGTCTTTCTTTGCCTTCGTTACTTCTTCTTCTTCCTTACCTGTAAGCAAATCTACAAGAGAAGCTCTAGTGGTGCTTTCTGTAATAAAAGTGAAAGAGAACTCTTGAAGCTCACAAATCCACTTAGCAAACTTTCCAGCAGGATTGGGTTTGCGAACCAAAAATTGTAAAGCAGGTTGAGATGTAAGGAAGAAAAAAGGACGGGGTAGCAAGTATGACCTAAACTTCTTCACTGCAAAGACCGAAGATAAACCTTCTTTTTCCATTTCACCGTACCTCTCCTCAGCCTCCGTGAGTTGCCGACTTGCATAATGCACTGGTTGCATGCATCCTTGCTCACCCTTCTGAAGTAGTATAGCTCCCACTGAATGAGTTGACACACTTGGATTCACATAGAAATCATCCTCCCACCTAGGAGGCTGCATAATTGCCTTTGGCTCATGTATTCCTTAAGCAAACAAAATGCCTTATCTTGCTCTAGTCCCCATTGGAAAGATACATTTTTCTTTGTCAATAAATTTATAGGATACATCTTTTCAGAAAACATATCAACAAAGCACTGGTAATACTTTGTTTTACCCAAAATGCCCCTCACCTCTCTGACATTACTAGGTGGCGGAAGGGCCATGATTGCTTGTATCTTCTCAAGATCCATTTCTATACCTTCCTCTGAGATAACATGTCCTAACAAAGCCACCTTCCTGACCAAACGGCATTTTGCAGGATTAAGGCAACCTTTTGCATCATCAATACTTTTCAATGCAATCCTCAACTTTTCCAAGTGATCCACACGGCTTGAATAGAATAAATGCAAAAATCATCCAAAAACACTCTTGTGAACTTTCCCAAGTAGGGTGCAAATACCTGGCTCATGAAATGTTGGAAACTTGCTGGTGCATTAGTTAAACCAAATGGCATCACCCTATATGCATACACCCCCCATGGTGTAACAAATAAATTCTTCCTTTGATCTTCCTCACAAATCCGAATTTGGAAGTATCCGGAGTACCCATCACATACTAAATATATTTCATGGCTTGCAACTTGATCCAATATCTCATCCTGAAATGGTAGAGGAAAATAATCCCTCTTTGTACATGCATTCAGAGGGCGAAAGTCCACACAAACACGCCATTTCTTTCCTTTCTTAGGAGTAACCACCACTGGAGAAACCCACTCTCAATTCTCAACTGGAAAAATAAATCCAGCTTGGAGCAAGTTAGTTACCTCCTTCCTGAGCACTTCTGCTTGTACCACTCCTAACCGTCTAATCCGTTGCACCACTGGCTTGCTTTGAGATGCTACGTGAGTATCGTCAACTAATACGTAGAAAGAAACTAGATTTCCTTCGACGAAACGAGGAGGAACTCCAGAACATTTTGTTTAGTAACAACTCTAAGGACTTTTGGAATAGATTTCTAGAGGGACGGTCCCCCTCACCACTCACTGATGCTCAGGTCTAGTAAAATTATGCACGCACACTATATGACATCCCAAATCAGCCAATCCCTGACCTCTCAATTATGCCATGCCCCACATCCTACACCCTCTTCACTAACGGGGAGTGAAGGATGCCGTAATGAAACTTCATAATGGCCGAGCGGAGGATTAACCTCCTAGCCCCGATCTTAGCAAAGCTCTTTCATGAAGCTATTTATTTGGGGTTACCACGCACCTAGACTATTAACACTATTTCACCCATCCACAAGGCAGGGGATCCCATGAGCCCGAAGAATTACAAGACCGTTATGATTGGACATGTCATGTCCAAGATTTATGCATCAGTGCTTGATTCCGAGGTCAATAGATTTATGGAGTGTCGAGGACTTAGAGCAACATGACAGACTGGATTTCGGCGTGATCATGGAACCATGGATCACATTCACGCTCAGGTGTATCATCAAGGAGACGAGGGCACAGAAGCAGAGGGTTTACTGTTACTTTGTGGATTTCTGCAAGGCATTTGATATGGTTCCGAGAGCCCGCCTCCTATGGCGCCTACAAGATTTGGGTTATGACCAAGAGATCATTTGGGCTGTCATGGCACTTTACAAGATAGTCTCAGGCAGAGTCCGGGCAGGGTCTCGGTGGACAGATGAGATCATGAGCACTATTGGGGTCAAACAAGGGTGTCCTTTATCACTTACCATGTTTGGCCTCTACATAGACGAGCTGGAGACAGTGATGCGGACACAAGGGGGGGATGGATGCTCTCTTACTGGCACGCTGATCCGGATATTGCTGTATGCAGATGAAGTAGCTCTTTTATCTTCCTCAGTAGAGGGGCTCCAGAGACACCTTGACACACTACAGTCCTTTTGTGAGTCTCAATTTTTGAAAGTCAACTTTGGTAAAACAAGGTTACGATCTCTAATACATCTCAAGCCGTGATGCGCCAGGAGCAGTTAACGTTTGATGGGTCACCTGTTGAGATAGTTTCATCGTACACGTATCTTGGGATTGTCTTCTCCAGACCCATCTTCACTACGAGACCACGATGCAGGCCCGCTTGGGCAAAGGATACGCTTCATTGGCCATACCAGAGAGGCAATGCTTCAGCTCGCGCTTTCACAATCCACGGACCAAGGGGCTGCTTTTTGACTCCTTGGTCCGCCCAACGGGGATGTATGGCAGCCCTTGCTGGGGGCCAGACTTGTCGGATATAGAGTGGGCTCATGAGGAGCGGCTACAGGTTCTCATGCTATCACGGATGATTCGCAGTAAGCCATCCGTTCCTAGCCAGATCATTTAGGCTGAGTTTGGGTCATCCCCATTACAGCTAGATGCTACATTTCAGGTCATCATGTAACTATACCAAGTCAGAGAGTATGGGGATTACTTTTTTGGGCGCAGCAGGATGCCATGGCTAGCATTGTTCTCCTCTATGGCACTTTCAGCAGGAGGTGACCAGAGATGCTGGTATGCACGCACAGAGAGATGGTTTGAGTGATTGGGGCTCCACACGAATAGACTCCCTCCCTTCCAATACCGTATAGACGCTCCAAATGAAATGAACATATCTTACAAACATATATTTTGAAACCTCTGTAAACTTCAAAGCATAATGTGATTCATCAAAGTGCCCCGTTTTCTCCCCTCTTGTCACACGAGGTCAACCAAGTAATCTGTGAGGATCTCTTACAGCTACACACATTCCGGACCTGGTTGGGACCGAGCGAACTTCCAATGAAGCTTAGCTTCTACAGAGATCACTGCTTACATATCACAAAGGAGGGTTCATTCACCCACCAGGATACACGCAAATCCACTTACTCCTCACTGAGGATCTCTATTGGGCAGTTCCAGGTCTCTTCACATAGACTTCGTATCGAGAGCAACAGAGCAGAGCACCTACCCAAGGAGAGACGCATATGCACATTATGTGGCATGCAGGAGGTTCAGACGGAGGAGCACTTCATCTTCAGGTGTCCTGTTTACTATGAGATCCGAGGGCATTTCTACTCCCTCTTTAGAGATAGCTATGGGGTTTTGTTCCGATTCCTCTCCCATCCAAACCAGAGATGCTTGGCAGGCTTCATTCATGAGGTTGTCAGGCACCCCGATCAAGGAGACGGGAGCAGACTTCTTCCTTGGCAAATCCCTCTCAGAGCTCTATCACGAAGTTCTTCTAGCCAGATCACATGGACCCCCACAAGACGAGGCCTCAACATGATCGTGACCCAAAGCCGATGACTCGATAACTCAGACGAAGGGTTGACGCATAGATTACACTTGGGGATATCCCCTCCCTGTTTAGAGTCGGAGCCCGGCAGACAGGGGTTACTGTAGCCCTTGTTAGGCGCAGAGCTATAAGCAGGAGACGTCACAGGGCCGCACCCATGAGTGGCCAATATCACTCTATCGCCAATTTCATGCTTCCATTGCCTCATCTACCCTAATGTCCTAGTGATGATGATGATGATTGTAAGAAATCCTAGATTTACTATATTTAGAAGTGTGCTAAGGAACACAAAGGAGACTGAAATAGCAGAGAACAAGGAATATTTTTATTGCTTGAGTGTCTGTAGTGTGTCATCCATACAGTTAGGCCTCTCTTATATAGAGAGTGAAGAGTCACACATGAAAAGGTGTGTACTCCAAAGTGTATGTGCATGAAGAGGTGTGTACCCCTTGTGAAGGGTGTGACCCTTGATGAGAGGGTACATTACAATGGGAGTGTCTCTTCAATAGAATGTCTCTTGTGAAGGGTTGTGCCTCATAGGAAGTGTCCCGTCGAAAGGGCATACCCTTCCACAAGTGTCCATTCATCAAACCATCCATAAGTCGAAGATATAGAGAAAGAAATACGTCATAGATCATGACATCCCCTCCCACTCAGAATAAGACCCTGGTGGAGATAATGAACTGATGTAGAAATATCACGGTAAATTCTGAAAATACTGCTGTAAGTCTTCATCAGATTGCCTAGTAGCGTCGGAGTCATCTAGATCTCGCCAAAGAACAAGGATTCCGTGATAAGTCGATGTCGAGTCTCTCGCTGTCGATGGTCCAGAATACGCTCAGAAATAAGGAGAACATAATCGTCTTCAATTTCTGGGACATAATCACCTGCAGGAGGAACTGCTTCATCGCCTGGAATGTACGTCTTTAGCCAAGAAATATGAAATGTCGGATGGATTTTACCCCATGATGGTGGTAATTCCAATTTGTAACTTAAAGGTGAATTTTTCTTGACAATCCAAAAAGGTCCATAGTATCTTGGTCACAACTTAGGAAACACAGACTTAACCATCTTATAGCAATGTGGGGCTACAAATAATAGCACCATGTCACCAGTGTCAAATTCCAGGTGACGTCTATGTTTGTTGGTAGACCGTTGATACCGCTCTTGCGCTTTTCCCATATGATCCCTAACTTGGAGTAGAATGTCTTGCATTTCTTGAACCAGTTGATCAGCTAGAGCCACTCGATGTTGAAGTACAAAATTCATTGGTACGATCGGAATGTGCCCATAAGCTGCTTGGAATGGAGTCATGCTGATGGCACTATGGAAAGAGTTATTATAAGCAAACTCAAGGAGTGGTAGATACTCTTCCCAAGCTGCTAGGCATGACTGAATATAATGTCGAAGCATTTCTTCCAGAACTTGGTTGACTCTTTCAGTCTGGCCATCTGATTCTGAGTGGTAGGCTGAACTGAACAGTAGAGTTGTACCCAAAGATTCGAACAGTGAAATCCAAAAGTGACTGGTAAACTTAGGATTTCTGTCGGATACGATATTCTTGGGCAATCCATGGTGTCAGAAGATGTGTTGTATGAAGAGTTTGGCGATGTCCGGAGCCTGTGCACTTCTTTTGCAAGCAACAAAGTGTGCTATTTTGGACAATCGATCAACAATTACCATAATCTGAGTGTTACCTCGGGAGGATCGTGGTAGTGTTGTAATGAAATCCATGGAAATACTTTCCCACCTTTCAGTTGGAACTGGAAGAGGCTGAAGAAGTCCTGCTGGAAGTCATCGGCTTGCTTTCATTTGTTGACAAGATAAGCAAGATGTAACCATTTTGATGACGTCGCTTTTCATCTGAGGCCAGTAGTATGTTGCATTGAGTAAACTATAAGTTTTGTTGATGCCTAGATGGGCAGCATAAGGAACTACATGATGCTCTTTTAACAAAAGACGTCGAACATCCTTGTCATGTGGTACACAAACGCAATCTTGATAATACAGAAGGTCGTCCGTATAAGAATAGGATGAGAAAATCTTCTGTTCGGAAGTCGAAGGTTGATCTTTTGAAAGAACTTGTACTGCTGTGCCGAAGTCTTTATCATTGAAATACTTCCCTTTGAATGAATTCGGAACATCCACAGATAATGTAGAGATTACCATAGCTGAGAGCATCTGCAACTACAATGCGTAGTCCTGGAATGTATTCAATGGTGATGCTAGAGTTAACCTGCTGAGAGCATCTGCAACTACATTGCGTAGTCCTGGAATGTATTCAATGGTGATGTGAAAGTTGGCCAGAAACTCAACCCAGCGTGCTTGTCGAGCGTTCATGACTGGCTGAGTAAAGATATACTTTAGAGAGTGATGGTCTGTCTTGACCACCGAGTCGGCTCCCATGAGATAATGTTTCCAAGAGCGATAAGCATGTACAACGGCAAGAAACTCCTTATCATAAACCGGGTATCGGGTTTGGATATCGGAATGTTTATGGCTATCAAAAGCAATAACTCTACCTTCTTGCATCAAGACTGCTCCTGTAGCGATGTCGGAAGCGCCGGTCATGACCTCAAATGGAAGGTTTGGGTCAGCAATAGCCATAACTGGTGTGGTAGTGAGTGCTTGCTTGAGTTGTTGCAAACTATACTCTGTTTTGGGAAGCCACTGAAAAACTGATATGCTTTTCAATAATTCGGACATACGAGCCGCGATTTCAAAAAACTGATAGACCTTTGTATGGTAGAAGTTTGCCAATCCGAGAAAAGAGCGGCCATCATGAACATTCTTAGGAGTAGGCCAGTTTCGGATTACCTCGACCTTCTTGGGATCCACACAGATGCCTTGAGCTGAAATAACATGTCCCAAATATTCGAGTTGGGTCTTGAAGAACTCACTCTTCTCAACATTGATGTAGAGAGAATTTGTGCGGAGAACTTCAAAAACTTGGTGAAGATGTTGTTTGTGCTCATGTAGGGATCTGCTGAAAACGAGAATGTCATCGAGGTAAACGACGACGAACTTATCGAGGAAAGGCCTGAAGATGTCGTTCATTAGTGTCATGAATGTGGCCGGGGCATTGTTTAACCCAAAAGGCATGACCAAACATTCATAGTGTCCATACTTTGTTCGAAAAGCTGTCTTGCGTCATCGCCTTCTCGTATGCGAATTTGATGATAACCTGAACGAAGATCAATCTTTGAGAATTGTGTTGCGTGTAGAAGTTAATCAAAGAGATCATCGATGCGAGGCAATGGATGCTTGTTTTTTATAGTGAGCTTGTTGAGGGCTCGGAATCGATGCAAAGGCGCATTGACTTATTCTTTTTTTCCACAAGTAGTACAGGAGATCCGAAAGGGCTGCGACTGGGCCGAATGTGACCTTTGTCGAGTAGTTCGGTCACTTGTCTTTGGATTTCTTCATTTTGAGTGTAAGAAACCCGATAAGGAGGTTTTGACGGTGGATTACTGCCGGGAATAAGTTCGATTGGGTGATCCACTGGTCGTCGAGGTGGTAACTGCTTTGGCAATCCCTGTGGAAAAATATCCAGGTAGGGCTGGAAAAAAGGTTGGTTGAGGTATTCAGGAGGATCCTTTGTTGGTGTCTCCTCTACTGCCGTAACCAACAGAAGTGAAGTCTTCACTTGACGTTTACGAACCCACTTCTTTACTTGTAGGACAAAGGCAACTGGGGTTGAAGGAGAGTCCCTAGAACCAGTTAGCTCAATAAGTTTTCCCTGGTGGACAAACTGGATAGTATGGCTGCGAAAACTGATTGATGGATCATAGTCGTAGAGCCACTGTTGTTCGAGTATGACATCGTACCGCGAAAGAGGCATGATGTCGAAGTTCAACTTGTCCGTATAATGTTGGATGCAAAAAGACAAGTTTTTGATCCTGGTGTTGCACAAGAAGGTAGTTCCATTTGCGAGTTCAATCTGATAGTCCATGGGACTAGGATGGGTGGTCAACCAAAGTTTGTTGACCATAGAACTAGCTAGGAAGTTATGAGAGCAGCCACTGTCAATGAGGATAGTGACCGTTGTTCCACAAATTGATCCTTGAACACAAAGTATTTGAGTGGCCAGGGAAGGTTCGGGGTTGCTGGCAAGGCTCATGTGGATGGTATTTGCCATTCGAACAGCTTTGCCTTTCTTGTCTTGTGCTGGGGTAGCATCTTCTGTTTGGGAAGTGCTAGGTTCCATATTGGAATTTTGCTTTGGTCACTTGGGACAATCGAACCATCTATGTACAGATGGTAGTCCTTTTGTGCTAGAGCATAGTTGCACGAAACGCACGTTTCGTGACAGGAAACGGAAACGGCGAAACGGAAACGCCGTTTCGTCAAGAAACGGCATTTCGTTTTTGCTGTTTTTCCCAGAAACCCTAAAAACGGGTTTTCCCTGTTTTCTTTCAGAAATTCGCCGCGGCCTGCTCCGTTTTTCGCCGCCTCCCGCTTTCTTTCAGCCTCCTTCCTAAATCCAGCCTCCTTCCAACATCCTTTCAGCATCCTTCAAGCTCTCTCCATCCCATCCTTTGCTCTTGGACCTGCCCTCACCTCCATCCTTCTCTGAGCTCTCTCCATCCTCTTCATCCTTTGCTCCATCTTCTCCATCCTTAGCAGCCTGCTCTCCTGACTCCATCCCTCCATCCTTCTTCTCTCCATCCTCTCTTTAATCTTACCTTCTACCTCTCCATCCTCCTCCTCTCCATTCTCCTTCACTTCTACCTCTCCATCCTCTCCATCCTCTTTTACAAATTACCTCTATCTCTCCATCCTCCTTCTACAGTCTACCTCCCATCCTTTCTCACGAGTCACTTGTGACCTCTCCATCCTCCTTCTCACCTCTCCATCCTCCTCAATGCCGAGAGATGCTTATTGGGTCCATGTCTCCCTCCTGGATAGTTATAAAGGAGGTGGTGGCTCCAAGAAGTGGAGATGCAACTATTGCGGCATAAGCAAGACGGGGTCTGTCACACGGGTGAAAGACCATCTAGCACGTGTTCCCTGCAAGGATGTAGGACCTTGTGAGTTCGTGCCTACTGCAGTGAAAGGTGGCCTAGCAGAATGGAAGCGTGCGCGTATGGCAGCCTTGGCTGCAAAAAGTGGAGGACAAGGGCTGCAAGATGAAGAAGAGGCTGCTGACACTGAGCCATTGGATGATGCCAGCACATTGGGTTCTGCAAAGAGAAGTAGAGGGGCATCAACTACATCGAGCGCAAGTCCTAGTGCCACAAGAACACCCTTGCCACATGGATCAATTAGTGTGGATGCTAGTGCGGGGAAAAGAGGATCACTGCAAAGGTCTAGCATTCAAGCACGCTTGCAAAAGCAAGCAGTGAAGGAGGCCACTAGTGAGCTCACAAAGCTCTTCATACAATGTGCAATACCCTTTCATGTGGCGAAGACTACACGATGGAGGAAGGCCATGAGAGCCGTAAGCCGCATTGGGTATGAATGGGAAGGGCCTACATATGAGGCCTTGCGGACAAGAGAGCTAAGAAGAGAGAGGGAATGTGTGGAAGACCAAATGAAGCCCTTGAAAGAGACTTGGAAAAAATATGGATGCACACTCTTATGCGATGGATGGTCAGATGCACGCAAGAGGAATGTGTACAATATTTTAGTATCTTCTTGCAAGGGAACCATGTTCTTGAGAGCCATAGACGCTTCCACTGCAGGTACAGTGATTACAGGGCTGTATATTTGGGAGCATTTACGGGCAGCCATTATGGAGATAGGTGTTGAGTATGTGGTGCAGGTGGTGACAGATAATGGCAGCAATTGTGTGTCAATGGGTGCCATGTTAGAAGATGAGTTCCCTAAGATTGTGTGGACACCCTGTGCCTCACATTGCCTTGATCTTTTGATCGAGGACCTAGGGAAGATACCTTGGATTGATGCCATCTTCTCCACAGCCCGCAGTATCGTGAAGTTTGTCACGAAGAGACCCAAAGTCCTCAGCATCTATCGGGCTTACAGTGACCTTGAGCTATTGAAACCTCCAACCACAAGGTTTGCTTACATGTTCATAGTGGTGGAGAGGCTTGTGCGAGTGCGCCAGGGCTTGTTGCGCACGGTTGTGTCTCGGGAGTGGGGAGATTGGGATGATAGAGGCCAAGCAAAGTCTATCAAATTTTTTCGCATGATCATGGATGAGTCTTGGTGGAATGAGGCGGAGGCATTAATCAAATCGATTAATCCTATCTACACGGTGCTTCGCATCACAGACATGGAGGGAAGCACATTAGGGCTCTTGTACGAGTTTATGGACAAGATTGGAGAGGCCCTCAACAGAAACACTTCCCTATCGCCTGATAAGTAAGACTTTTTACTTTTGTAATATGTATAATTATTGCAGTTACTAAATGGCAATTTGTTATCATGAAGCCTAGAATTTTCAGATATATATTATGTATGTACTATTATCTATAGTCTATGAATTTTGCATGCATAATGCATTCTAATTTCTTGTGGCATGATTTAGGGTTGAGTCCATCCGTGCTATATGGAATAAGCGGTGGAATTGGTTCCACCGCCCAATCCATGCGGTGGCACATGTATTGCATCCGCTCTGGCGCAGTCAAGAGCAATATGAGAATGACGAGTTGGAGGAGGGGATGCAACAGTATCTACAAAATTGGACGGGTGGTGACTTGGAGATGCAACGAAGACTGGAGGATGAACTTCTATTGTTCCGCAATCATAGCCTCTCCTTTGGTCGACCTACAGCTAGGCTCCGAGAGACACAGTTGCAACCTGTCTCCTGGTGGGAGAAATATGGCAACTGTACTCCTACTTTGGTAAGAGTCTAAGAGACAAGTTCCAACGCCACTAGTTGGAGCTTAGTCGTTAAGTAATTTGAAGTTTTATCTACTACAAATATGTTTAAAGTTATCAAGTTCTTGATACTTATCTCGGATTAATTGGCTTATGGCAGAAACGCCTTGCTATACGTGTTCTCTCACAGGACTGCAGTTCCGGTCCTTGTGAGAGGAACTGGAGCACTTGGGCCCTCTTTCACACAAAGAAGAGGAACAGATTGAGCACGGCTCAATTGGAGCGGTTGGTGTTTTGTCATTGCAACCTCCGTCTCCTTGAGTTCACCGCCGGCTGCCCCGAACCTCGCCAAGTGAATGTAGACAAGGTGGACGTGGAGAAGATGGAGGTCATACCAGATATCCCACGGGAGGAGCTGGACATATACACCATGTTGTATGAGGAGCTGTCAGTACCAGCACACCACACACGATCATACACTCAACCATCTGGAGATGGTGCTAGTACTTCAGTTGCACCCGATGGTCCTGATCCTGATGTTGATGATTCTTCTTCAGACAGTGACACAGATGCCTCGAACTTATCTGAGGACGCAGAAGATGACGATGACGAGGAGGCCATGGATGATGCAGATGATCAGTAGTCCTGCTGTTTTTTTATATCATCCATGAGTGCTTTTATTTTGAGTCTTGCATGACTCATGAGTCATGAGTCATGAATCATGATCATGAAATTTGTGGACCATGAATCATGATCATCTATGGAGTCTGGACATTGAATACTTTCAAGTTTCAAGTTTCAAGTTTCAAGTTTCAACTTGTGTGCTAAGTTTAAACTTTTAAGTACTTCAAACTTCTAAATTTCAGATTCTTGTAATGCCAAACTTGTTAGTCATGACTCATGATACATGTTGATTTCAGATTATTGAAGCATCATTCAAGAATTTAGAATCATAGAGGCATGAATCATGAATGATGCATTGATGCTTGAAGGCTGAAGCCTGAAGCTTCAGCCTTCAAGTATAGATAATTGTAATTTGTATTATGTATGATTTGCACTCTATTGATAATTATATTATGTATAAAAAATAAATTTTTATACATAAATTGTATCATATTGCCGTTTCTTCCGTTTCCGTTTCGGCGGGGCCCGGAAACTCCGTTTCTTCCGTTTCCGTTTCTTCCGTTTCCGTTTCGGCTGGTAACTATGTGCTAGAGTTGTTCTTCTTGTCAGTGGTTGCTGAAGAAGAAGAGGCGCGATCCTTGGAGGAGTGCTTTTGTTGGAATCCAGCATACGATTTCTGAGACTTGTGGGGATCTTGAGACTGTCGCTGACCTTGATTACCCGAGTTTTTTCTAAACTTGGGGTTATCTTGAGGGCGAGCACCTTTGGCCATAGTAGAGTTCTGTGTTCTATTAGCACTCTGCTTCCCTGTGTTTTGAAAATCTGTAATGCGCTCTGCGTAAGCAATAGCACCAGCTGTGGTGGTGATGTTTTCTTTGAGGACATCAATGCGTAACGAGGGGTTTAGGCATGAGATGAAAGCATGAAGGCAATCATCATCAGTTAAACCATCAATCTCCAGCACCAGTGTGGTGAACTGAGAGATGTAGGAAGACAGGGAGCTTGTTTGCTCCAATTGTCTGAGTTTTGAACGTGCTTGGAAGTCCGCATTGGCAGGTATGAACTGCTTACGGAGCACGTGTTCAAGACGTTCCCAAGTTAACACACTTTTGTCATCCTTTAATCGTCGTTGCCACCATAGGAAAGCTGTATCCTTGAGGAGTGAGGCTGCCAAGGCAATCTTTTTGCCTTCAGTGAGGTCAACAGTATCAAAGTACATGCGCAATTTTGCGAGCCATTGGTCAACTGTTCGACGATTTCGTTGACCAGTGTAGGCTTCCGAAAGTTTAATGTCAAGTCTTTTAGTTTTGGAAGCTTGGAGTAAACGGTAGAGGGCACCAAGTTCAGTGTTTTCTACCTCAGGTGGGAACGAGTCCACATAGTCGTCCGGTGGCGTCACGTCATCCTCTGTATGTGTGGTACTGCGAGAATCTTGGAGTTGTTGGACTTTCTGGACCAAGTCAGAGATGCTGTCCTGAAGCTAGGAAATTTGAAGTTGAAGTAGTGCTTCGCCTTGTGAGTTGACTTCAGGGGTCTTTTTTGGACTTGAGTCGCTGATCTCCGGAGAGCTGCACGCGAGCGTTGCGACATATATGAGATCCCTGTGAGAAAAGCACGAACCTGCGCTCTAGTTTGTACCATTCCTAGAAGAAGATCCGGGCTGCTCCCTGAGGTTGCTCATGTTGGAGGGGGCAGGCGAGGCAGGATGGTACCACCCGTGGAAATCTGGTAAAGGAGGTCCTGTCTGAGGTAACACTGGTGATGCCGAAGTGGGTGTTACTGCTCGTGAGAGTACAGGAGTAGGTGGTAGAGTCCACGGATCTGAGAAGGGATAAGGAGCTGCTGTCGGGAGTGGAGAATATCCAGGAGAAGGAGTACCTTCAGATGTAAATACGGTCTTGGGGAAGGTAAAACCTGTGCAGGAGGATATCTGGGAGCTGAAAGAGGTGGAGAGCACCCTGGAGATGTTGAAGCTGAGGGGTAAAAGTCTCTCCAACGATGGACAGCAAACTCGTGAGGAATATCGGGTTCTGGGTATCTACGTGTCTCGTGGAACACAACCTGGACTGTGCTGAGGAAGTAATGTAATTGAGGTGCCTCACGCATAAGGTATAGGATGTGGTCCAAGTCACTGGAAGGGCACATGACACAGAAGACCCACAATGCAAAAGCTCCGAAATGGGCTGGTTGTGCAATCTGAACACGATATTGTGTGGTAGATGATGCCTGAGGTGTCCTTGAAGGGACTCGAGAATTAGCAGGGGTTTCCATGCTTTAAGGAGGAGGCTTTCATTTGCTGTAATTTGATAATGAGCGTCAAATAACAATATGAAAGAGAATCCTGAAATAGAATGGAAAGAATCCACCTGGCATAGATTAGATCTGCCAATTAGCTGCATAGAAAAGGCCTGCAGATCTCTGTCCGGAGGTCCATGTTGCTGTCTTTGCAAGTCCACGCGGATGTGTGAACAAGCAACAAGTACCTGGCGAGACTTTCGAGGCAGAAGGGACGTTGGCAGAGGCATTTTGCAGATCGCATGAGATCTGGCGCACTTTTCCTGCGTGGAAGTTCGTAGCCTGGCGAAGATGGCCTGCGTTGAAACCTGTGGGGTACTAGAAGAGGACCGAGCCTGGCTAGACGGAAAGAGAGGGCTGCCAAGAGTCACTGTTCACAGGCTATGCGCAGCAGGGACCAGGCTGATTTAATTCGCTGGCAGAGGCTGCTTGCATCTGGCGCTGCTTGTTGCTTGCTTCCAAGGCTGATTTGCGGGCAGCAAGGGCTGATGATCTGGGCCAGGAAAGATGACGATAGAGGCTGCAAAAGGGGATCTGTTCGATCAAAAGGTCTTGTAGGCAGGTATGCAAAAGAGCCGGCTGATGCAGGCAATCGAGTACTACGCAAGATGGAGGCCTGACGAAGGGCACCGCTTGCTGCAAGGATATGGCGCAATCACGTACGGCAGAAAAAGGCGAAACATATTTCAGGAATTCACGTTTTGATTCGTGCGCCTCTTGCTGGGTGGTGGTTACCAAAAAATTAAAACGTGGGTTCGGAGAACCCTTGGGTAGTCTAGGGTTAGGCCTTGGGTGTAGGGCTGCTTGCCCTTTTTAGGCCCTCTAGGTACCCTTTTGTAAGTTGGTGCTTGGTGCCAAAGGGTGTGCTTATTCTAAGGGGTGTGACCCTTGGAATAGGTGTACCTTTTTATGAAAGGGTGTGACCCTATTTTAAAAAGGGGTGTCCCCACACGAAAAGGTGTCCTTTTTTCCACGATGGGGTGTGTCCCTTGGGTGAGGAGTCAAAACTTTTCATCAAAAGATACGTCTGATGGTGAAAAAGGTGCGTCCCTTGGTTTTGGGACAGCCCAAGCACATCAAAAGACACGATTTTTGTCGTGTCCATTCACATCAACTCGTGATGTGGGGGAGATGGAGAGGCCATTGATGACTTTAGGTGGGGTTGGCGCTAAAAATTTTTACGCTCATTCTCTCCATCTCTTCCATGCACAATGTGCGCGGATATCCTTCTAGCGGAAAGAGATGTATCAGATAGGCGCTAGAAGGTGGGGGGCATTTCCTACAGGCAGGAGCGAAATTTGCTCTGATACCACTGCAAGAAATCCTAGATTTACTATATTTAGAAGTGTGCTAAGGAACACAAAGGAGACTGAAATAGCAGAGAACAAGGAATATTTGTATTGCTTGAGTGTCTGTAGTGTGTCATCCATACAGTTGGGCCTCTCTTATATAGAGAGTGAAGAGTCACACATGAAAAGGTGTGTACTCCAAAGTGTATGTGCATGAAGAGGTGTGTACCCCTTGTGAAGGATGTGACCCTTGATGAGAGGGTACATTACAATGGGAGTGTCTCTTCAATAGAATGTCTCTTGTGAAGGGTTGTGCCTCATAGGAAGTGTCCCGTCGAAAGGACATACCCTTCCACAAGTGTCCATTCATCAAACCATCCATAAGTCGAAGACATAGAGAAAGGAATACGTCACAGATCGTGACAATGATGATGATGATGATGATGATGAAGATGATATTGATATGTAGTCGACCACTGACATGACTATGTTGTACTTAGTACTTAGTACTACCATTCTGCATTGGTGTGGATACTCGTTTAGTAGCTCCACCCTCACAGCTCGTTTGTACCAGGATTTTCACAGTCTCATAGAACCAACGGTCTTCCAAAGACACGGTCTCAGAGACCCATCGATCTTCTGAAGACTTTAATAAACTCTCTCTCTCTCTCTCTCTCTCTCTCTCTCTCTCTCTCTCTCTCTCTCTCATGTGTAGGAATGAAAGAAAGAATTTACAGAATGAATGAATTATTTAAAACATGCGAAACTAAATGAATCTCTTACACTTATGTAACACTTCCTACGAAAATGCAAAATTACATTCTTAACTTAGAAAGAACATGCATACTCAATCAAACTCTCTTTTGAAACTAAAAGAAAATCGGGCTATTCAGCTCTCGCTTTATGTTTTCAGCTTATGTTCAATCATTCTAAACATGCCTAAAGCCGATACACCATAGATAAAAGACTTCATATCTAAGATTGTGTGTACTTGATTATACCTCTTATGTATTAGTAAAAAGATCAAATTGCTACATTGAGTGATCGTTAGTTGTACAAAAGCGGGAAAATCTATGGAATTGGGAAGAGAAGACTCCATATTTTGCCAAATTAGAAATGTTTGAGTCAATGTGAGGCACTTTTATAATGTGTAAACCACTATATTTAGGTTGTTCACGTTTATCATATATATCAACCTCTACTCATACGGTATTGAAAGTCTAAGATCTAAGAAAACACAAGAATCTATGTTTAGTTCACAAGAGTCACGAGGTTAGATTCCTTCTCCAAAAGCACAATTGTCTTTGCACATAAAGTCTTGAAAGTTGGGAATATCTAGTACAAATAAATCATCTATAAAACTCCTAACTTGGCTAAGCTTATGCAAAATGATAGGGCAAGTATTGATAGAAATAAGACGTTGCATAAACTCAAATTCATAAGTGAAAAGATAAAAGTTTGCTAAAAAGACAGCAGAATAAGTGCCCATACGGATTCCTATAATTTGTTGAAACAAAGAATCAGCTATTGTGATGTAAAGATTATCTAAAAGAAAATCTATCCAAGAGTAAACATCTTCAACCCTAACTACCTTTGTGTATCTTTCCTTTTTAGAATCGATGTCATGACCCTTATTATCCACAAAAAGTCAAACATAAAGTTGTTTTCTCAACTTTGCATCTATCTTTGTCAAATCTCAGCTTAAAAACTTCAGCCATTAGCTTTGATTCTAAACTTCAGATCTTCCAACTCGATTTTTGTATAAAGCGTAGTAAAATCATAGGTTCAAGGAGAATAGGAGACTCTTTTTCTTGAATGCTTTAAGAGGAATTAAAAAATTTTACAAAAGGAATCACTCCTACAGAGTCATTTAAAATCCAAACAAGTTTACTTCTCGCTAAAGACATTCTAAGTAAAACTTTCTGCAAATAAAAACAAAGTTATTGGAACATTTGCCCATGTAAGAAACGACAAATTTCCTATGGGTTTTCGAAGAAGCGTTTCATCTTCTTTAGAAAGATGGTTACTTTGCTTTGAGCAATTAATTGAAGGGACTTCTTCTAGTTTCAAAGCAACTTTCTTCAAAATCTTCCCTTTCCATTCTGATAAGATATTTTGAACTCCTAAACTTGCAAAGCAAACTTTAAGATTCCCTTATCAATAGCTTTTAAAAGGCAAGACTATATACCTTTGTAAGACTAGAATATGTCCAATCATACAAATTTAGATTTTGTTGTTTTTCTAAAGACCAAAAATCTACACAAAAAATAAAAGAGAAAATGAAAGAGAAGAAAAAAGAGGTAAACAAAAACTTTAATGAAAAACAAAAGGAAGACATAATTAGCAAGCAAAGCAACACAAGCATAAGCAACTATACTGGGTTTCTAAAGACCTGCGGAGTCTCTTAAGCTTTTAAAAGGAAAGACTCTTTAAAATAGTACAATCAAAATTTTATGCCTTTCATGAAAAGATCTTAAGTTACTAGAAAGCAAAATTGAAGTATCAACTGTGACTACATATCCCAAATCAGCACCAATAAAGCTTTGGAATCTCTTACTTTTACAACAACAAGGTTCTCTAAGGAGAGAAGATTTTGAATGCTCTGAAAGCCTTTTACCTACCTCTCCATAGTTGAAAG
The DNA here is from genome assembly GCF_047967505.1 of Dipteris shenzhenensis. Taxonomy (NCBI): domain Eukaryota; kingdom Viridiplantae; phylum Streptophyta; class Polypodiopsida; order Gleicheniales; family Dipteridaceae; genus Dipteris; species Dipteris shenzhenensis. Next base: position 11,652,496 of record NC_141620.1, on the reverse strand, counting down.
CCTTTTGTCCTAAAGTATTACATACTTCTAAGCTACTACTGGATGCTTCCAAATTCTTCTCACATAATGAGAGAGAGAATCCATTACTTTAGGACACTTCAAAATTAAGTTCAAGCCTACCTTGTCAAGAGAAGGAGAAATAAAAATAGAAATCAAGAGTTCCTTATTTAGATAGAGTTCTTTGCTTTGAAAGGAAGCTTTTAATTTTAAGAAGCGATTGAACGAAGTTTTGAGTTGTATATAATGGAGCTTATTTAGATTCAAATCCTCAAAAGAGAAGTTTTCCAAGATGTATTGAAGTTTGAAAAGAACTTTGACATTATATTTTTCAAAATCTTTTACTGAGAAAAGACACTTGGATTGTGGACTTAACCAGCAAAGTTAGGAGACCCTAGGATTAAGAGAAGTAGGCTAGCATGGGGCTAGAGAACTTAGATCATTAGAAAAGGCTCAAATACCTATATTTAGCTAGGACAGTTTTTGGAAAGCGGGATGCTCTTCTATATAAGACTTGCGAAGGCTATTGTGTTGGTATTCAGTGATACCACTGGATGGTTTGGTCTGGATCATGAGCCTAGACTCCTGCCTTCTACACGGCAAATCACGAGATACTATGCTCAAGGTTTCTTGTGGACGATGGTTCCACTGGTATGGGACGCCAAAGCTATGGGCATAGCCTTGTGAAAGTCTAATCTCTGGCCCACATCCTTGAGGGTGCCTTGGAGGTGAGCCACCCACTTATCTTTATTTATGGTTGATGATTGTGTTTCGACTATGTTTGGGGTTAGATACTAGTGGGGATGTATCAGCTCCTAGCATAAAGGGGGTGTACTCTGAACTCTGATATCTCTGATGTGAAAGCAAGAGATCCCATGATGTAGACGTCAACAAATTGTGACCATCTCCGTGTAGGCAACATGAAAATATCTCTGAACCTGGCCACCTCTATAGCCCATTTAATAGAAAAGCTCATTACTAGTACAACATATCTCACAAGTGTCTCCCTTAATGCATGATGGAGAATCCAATGGTTGTCCTCTAATGTGTGCCTGAACTTTCCAAGCTAGAGGTCTCGTAGTGCTATGGCACCTCCTTGAAAATCCAAGATCTTTGGCTATGTCTATCTGGTCCTAGCATTGAAGTCCCCAATGAGTAGGATCAGTGAGAAGTGCAGTGGAAATAACCGGGAGAGAGAGAGGGAGAGAGAGAGAGAGAGAGAGAGCACGCCTCACACACACACATTGAGAAGAAGAGAGAGGAGAGAGAGGCACAAGAGAACTGCAGAAAACCCCGCTACAACTGGGGGAAAACCACGGAAACAACGGGCTGCTCGAGAGCTCATAACACACAGCTCAACAACCAGAAGAATGGGAGCACGAGGGAGTGGATGACCTGCTCCACTACCCTGCTCCTCAAGTGATGCTGTGGGCTGGCTTCATGTATGATGTGAGTGCAAGCCAGCAAATAGACTGTGCACCAAGACAAATATAGAAGCAAAACTTATATATTTCCGCGCGTCCACAAACTGGACATAATACAATACCAAAATGTTCTCCTACTATATGCTTGGCACCTCTAGATCTCTGAGCCCGCGTGCCACTGAGCTTATGTAGACTCTCTGTCCAAATGATCCCTTCCACCTTGCTGTCTGGTAAACCAGTCTAGGTGGGCTGCCACTCTAGCTTAGGCTGCAGCTTCTTCTGGGTCTCCTTCACCTCCTGAGTATAGGCCCAAGGTTGCCTGGGCCCTGACTGCTGCTCCTATCTGCTGTCCTGAGGGCCGCTCCAATTGATGAGAAATGGGGTTCCAAATGGCCCCTTTTATAGGGCTGTTTGCCCCTACCAAAAAACCGACAGGAACAGGCCTTGTAGCTGACTCAACCAGCCGACTCAGCCTGTAAACCTCCCCTCTGGGGGCTCACTTGCAGACCTTTTGCTGGCCCTGCCTGGCCACGTGGCTGGTTGCCACTGGCCCAGGCAGGCCTGCCCATAATCAGCCTCATTTCCAAGCCCCTAGGGTCCTCCAAAGCTTCCTAACCTGGTTTTCTTGTGTATTTCTGTCCTCTTCATGTATGGACAGCATCTGGATCCAGATCTTCCCTCCATGGAGGATCTCTCTGCCAGGTACTTCCACACTCTCTCTGCTGCCCACAAGAATGCCCATGTGCTGCCCATGTGGCAGCCCCATGCCTTTTACTACTCTATGGTCCACCCCACCCCGGTGCACTCCTCATATGGGAGCTCACAGGTGGGGAGGTGATCAATCCTATTCCAACAAAGATGGCATTAAAAAGGTGATGGAAGTGTGAGGTTAGGGTAGAGGAGTGAGGGCCAGTGTTGTGGGTGTGCCCGCCCCCCTTGTGAGGCACATGTACAGTAGGTTTGGCAGGATGCTCAATGCGAGAGAGCGTGCCGGCCATGTGGAGGCCGTTCAGGGCCTTCATGAGGCCTGCTTTGTTGCCGCGTGGCAGCCCCTATTGAGGCGCCTAGGGAGTCGGCTGGTGCAGGTCCCTTATGAGCAGGAGGGTAGAGGGCGTTTGGCTGGTGCAGCTCCACATGGAGGGCCAGGGGCAGCGGCCCTAGGGCCCTGCTTGTCGTCTGGCAGGTCCACACTTTAGGGCCTTGTACAGCCCTATATATGAGGCTGTTGGGTCGGCCCTGTAGGCTGCTGGTCGGTCGGGCCCCTTGCTGGTCAACTAGGGAGCTGGAGGCTATTTTTAGGTCCCCCTCCACTCAACATTTCATCACATTGGAGGGCCTGGCCGAGGAGCAGAGCCAGCCCTGTTGTGCATCTTGTGGAGCAGTTCAGTCCACCACAGAGTGACTGGCAGAGGTGCGATGGTTGTGAAGTATACACATGTTAATGAAGCTTGATTCCATAGTGAAACACTTCCGCATGTAATTCCTGGGCCCATCTATCAGTCTTCCGCTGCGGGATATACTCTAGTGGGATTTCATTTTCTAACAGTCATTTGCACTCTCTACCTGCATATGCTTAAGGTTCCCATTAGCCTTGCTCGCCATCGCACACGACCTTAGTACCAAGCAAAACTTGCTGTCCAGGAGATGCATCCTTGACATGTTTGTCTCATCTCATCCTTCCCCACTCTCCATGCATTCCTGATTGGATGTTCTACACCCCAAAGTGATGTGCATGAAGTTCCTGGCTATTTCCAGTGGGCTGACCGTGTCCTCACCTTCCCAACTATTTTGAGATTTAGTGCTTTGTCTCCTTGTATCCTCCTCCAGTGTTTCTTGAATCACTTTCATGGACTGTTTCCCTTTAAACACTTGGGACCCCATGATTGGGTCGTCTTGGTATGATCCTCTAGCTTTGCTGTCATTTTGGCCTCCATTTTCTTGGATTCCTCCAGGGCTTCATGGTTGGGTCTGAGCTCTTCCAAGCAAACTTTACGCGCTGTATTCTCATCTTTAAGCAACTCCACTGTTTCGTGGTTCAGTGTAATTGGATCTGCCCATAAATCCTGTCCTTCAAGCTGAAGGGCCTTTAGACTTGAAGCTTGGCCCTCAAATATCCTCATTTTCTGTTCTAATTGCTTCCATATTCTCCTCCATGCTATCCATTCGTGGCGTGCATGTAATCTGTCCTTCAAGCAGAAGGACTTTGCGGCTTGAAGCTTGGTCCTCAACCATTTTTTCCAGGCGTTCCTTTTGTGTTTTAGACGAATAAATGAAATCCGCAACAAATTGCGTGTCTATAGGGTGGTTCAAAATTATCTCTTATTTTGAAGGTCATTGCCCCGCCTGTAAGCCCTGATATGAGGAAGACATAGGGGCAGGAGGCACTGGGTAGTGATGAAATTCTGTAGCAGTTTTAAGCAGGGCCTTGCAGGCCAGATCTGGGGTCGGCTGATCCTAGACCGCCGACATTAGTAGAACGCTGGCAGGCAGGTCGTCCTTTTGCTGGCTCAGTTTCGGACTCGAATCCAATCAGTTCGAGCAGGGGATAGCCCAGCTTCCCTTGCCTATATAAAGGTCACCCCATCACGTAAGTGCAGAGGAGAGCAAGATCTAGCCTTCAGTTTCTCTCCACTTTTCAACCTCTTCTTTGGCTGTATTTTTCCCAGGACTTGGCTGGAAGACTGTAGCCATCCTTTCCCAGTTCCTGGAGGTCTTATATGAGAGATTTTGGCTGTACCATCTGCAATTTTTATTTCCAGCCTTGAGATTTCATCCTTGTGCACTTAGCATTCATGTTACTGGAAACAAAGATAGCAGTTCAGGAAGTCTCACTTTCACAAAATATATCCGTGCAGTGCTAATTGGACCAAGATTCATGAGGTTTGTTCCCATGTCTCCTGCATTCCCAAAATAACAAAAGACACAAGCTCTTGGCTGCAAGAATTGCAAACTACACAAAAATGTTACATCTGTTTTGAAAACAATACTGGATGTTGAACATTAATCATTATAACAGTTCACAGCACACCTATACAGAAATCCACCACCTTTCCAGGACATACAAGAACTCTTAATTGTGAAAACAAGATTGAAGTTGAAGGGCTTCATGGACCGAAACAATTACCAACAGAACACACCACATGCATCTGGAAGACACAACTAAAATCTAGCAGAGGGCATTACCATATACCTTTGTAAGACTAGAATAAGTCCAATCATACAAATTTAGATTTTTTGTTGTTCTAAAGATCAAAAATCTACACAGAAAATAAAAGAGAAAATGAAAGAGAAAAAAAAGAGGTAAACAAAAACTTTATGAAAAACAAAAGGAAGACATACTTAGCAAGCAAAGCAACACTTATGTCGTCATCAGTGCCCAAACAGGAAGAGTATACATAGTTAATACATCCATCCGAGTGTAATTGGCCTCTTCTTTGGCTCCTCTCCTTACTACCCTCAAGTCCAGCAAAAGTATTACTCTTCCATACCACCACCCCCTTGGGAACGCTCTCAATTCTCGTCTTGTTATCTGAAGTGCTCCGACTGGTCACATATCCCAGCCTCAAAGCTCCACAAGATCTTCCCCGCCAGAGGATTCATCCCACAAAAGAACAAGGGGACAACCAAGCAAGAGGGTTTTATTTTCCAGGCAATTTAGACGAGTGCATTGTCACCACATCCAAGGCCATTCAAGCATTATCGCAGCTTGGACAATAGCAAAAGATACACACCTACCAAGGTCTTCGGTATGCATGATCTGAATTAAGACTTCCAGACTAGGAACCAGACTATACTTAATTTGGATTTAATGATAAGCTTTTATCGCCAATTTACATGGGAAGTGTAAATATTTAAAATGTTCCCATTACCAGACATATGTATAAATATAATTACTCCAGCCACTATCTTCTCTGAAGAACAAATAAGAGGAACACTTCAAACATATAACTAACCAGTGACATCTTTTGTGATCCCAAGTTTTTGCAGCTCCTCTGCAAAGAAAAAACCTTTTAGTACATAAACAAACATATAGGAAGCAATTCCCCAAAAAAGTATCAATTTACAAATCTTATGCCAGACCACATGTAAACAATTATATATTTCAAAGGCTATGCGCAACGGATTTCATACATAGCCCTTAATCACAATGAATTAATCCTTCATGAAAAAAAAAACAATGGATTAATCCACTAAATACCTTGTGCACAACTCATTCCAGAAAGAAGTCGCTTGTCACATTCTTTGAACATGCCTTTTGGACGAGCACACACAACAGCCATCAGATCAATCAGAACAGCCACTGCACTTTTAGGCAGCCACTCTCCATCAAGCGGTGCTGGTCCTAGCTCTAGCTTCCCCATCAAGCTTGCGGTTGACTTCTTATTCATGGTATCTGAGTAGCCTTCATTCTCACCTAACGTTGTTTCATTTCCTCTTCTCTTAAGCTGTTCCTTATGCTCAGGAAGCACAGAGTCACCATCTACACCATCAGTGATTTTTTGCTGTGTTTCTTCTTTCAAAGCCGCATCCAAGATATCAATATGGCCTAAGGCTTCCTTATAGTCACATGTTCGAAGCAGGTAAAAGGTATGGAGTAGCTCATTGTATAAATGCAGTCCAAGGCATGACTTCTTCTGCACAAGAAAAAACAAGTTCACCATCATTCAAGACCTAATTTGTTTTTCTCAAGGGTACAACTGTTAGCATACAAGACTATAGGTTATCCAACTTCACAGAAGAAAAAACGTATGCTTTGGATTTTGACACATGTCATGTATAAAGGACAGTTTTAAGAACAAAGTCAACCTTGCAAAGATTAAAACAAATACATCTTTGTTTCTCCTACGCCATCGACGCATATTAACATACAAAATAACAGAAACGGGACCGACGCATAGCGGAAATAGGTATATGAGAGCACGGCAAAAAAAGTAAAGGTATGCTCAAATGGATGACAATAATAGGTATAAATTGTATTGTCATCCTATTCCACAAGCGTACTAGTATTCCATTGAACAAAAATGCTCTCTACTTATGGTTTGCAGTGAATCCTCAAATACACAAATAGCTTTTTCTGTCATCCTGCTTCAACATGTATCCACTTGCTTGGTACTATTTCTTTTTGTTTTTCAATAGTATGCTTATTAAGAAATGAAATGTTTTCGTACTGTTCAGTTACGGACAATGGAGACTAGGTCTAGCATTTGAGGGTGGACCCCCTTGCTTGGGGTTATGGGCATTAGTGACCCACAAGAGTGATGGCCTCTCTTTGAGAGGGACATCTGGAAACCACACCCCACCTGAGTACCCAAACATGGGACCAATCAAATGCACAGATTGCATACCGACCTAGGAACCATACAAGAGAATGTTCCCTGAGCTTTGGGGGTGGGCCTGGCAGCATGCCAAGAGTAATGGAGATACAAGATAAGACGACAAACAAATGAGCTTAGTATGGCTCAATTATGACCTTAGAGTACGTCAATAGATAGTCTAAGCTATTAGGAACCCATGGATGCGATCAGAATTGAATTCTGACAACTTTGAAATTTTAGGGTTTTTGGGAGTGACACGTGGCAGACTGCCACATGGAATCTGAGCTGGCAGGTCAGTCCACCTGTCCCACACATGTGGCAACATGCATGGCAAGTGGCAGGGCATGCAGGCCAAGTGTTTGGCCCCAAATCTGGTAGATTTGGGGCAGGTTGTGGGGCTGTCCTCTTTGGGACTGCAGCCCACCAAAAATCTGGGACAAGTGTCCACCTTCCACTCTAGGCCTGGGGGGGGGGCTGAGCCTATAAAAGAAGGCCTCTCCCCTTCATTCCTCACATGAAAAATTCGTCACTTTTCTTCTCTCTCCTTTTGGTTGATGCAGCAGAACCTCTCCAGCTCCTTGGGTGCAGCCAGCTTCTCCCTAGGCCATTCTCTCACCTCAGCAGCACTTTCTCTCTCTACAGCAGCACATTCTCTCTCTACAGTTCCAGCCCCTCCTCTCCAGAAATCTGCCACCTCTCAGATCTTCTGGAACAGCAGCAGCATCATCCTCTCTCCTTCTCCTAGCCTGGAGCAGCCACAGCCCCTTTCTCTCTCCTGCTGCAGTCTTTCTCTCTCTACTGCAGAATTTCTCTCTCTACTGTTCCAGCCCATTTCCCTTGCAGAAATCTACCTTTCTGTGCACCTCTGGAACAGCAGCAGCTCCTCTCTTACATCCCCTCCCTTGGGATCAGCATTGGCACTCTCTCTCTACAGCTATCACTCCATAAAAGCTTTATCTCTCTAGCCTACAGGCTGTTTTTCTAAGCTATTCTCATTCCAGTCCCATTTCCACACTCTCCTCACCCAAGGTAGCTTCAGAGGCATTAAGGACTTCATCTACAAAAGGGTCAAGTCACGAAGGGAGCCTGTATTGTCAAGTTTATCTCATTTACAGCACTATTTCATGTTGTTTCTACTATCTTTCTAGAAACTAGTGCTTGTCTCTAATGTTGGATGTAAGTGGTGATTGTTGCAGGCTTCTTCCTTGTGGATTGGGCAAGCCAAGAGTTGAAACCTGAGCTTGAAGTCCACCTTTTTGTTGTCTACCTTGCACATATGCTCTTTAGTCTTGTATCTAGGTCCTAGGTTTTCACTGAGTTCATTAGTTTGGAAGGTGCATTGCACCTTGGTCTTGTATCTCCATTTTCAAGAATAAAGTGAGCCTGGATAAGGGGGGAGGCCCGTCCTGGCCCCTCAATCATATTGCATTTTCCAATGATGTCACTTTGTGTTTAAGCTGTATAAGTCTTAATTCCAGCTTAATTGCAAACTCTTAAGTTCAAGTATATGTGTTTGGCAACTCGCAATCACCTCATTCAAACGCCTCTGCAAAATCCGTTGTCTGAATTGATAGAAAGCACCGAGTAGTTTACATTGGTATCAGAGCTTAGGCAGTGGTCCTGTACTCTGTGCTTTCTCTTGTTGAGTCTCTCCTTCATTGAGTCATCTTGTCATCATGGCAGCCAATGGACCTGACCCTCCTCCTAACCTGCATGAGTTGAGTGCTCTCTTGGCAAACATTGCTCAACAGGTTCAAGTGCTGGAAAGCAGCCAAGCAGAAACTCATGACATAGGGCCCCAATCCCAAGGAAGAGGCCGTGCGGACAACACCAACTCCAACAAGGAGGGAAGATCATCCTCTTCTTCCCCTCCTCGAGGTAGACAGCGTCATCGGAGTCCATCTCCTTTGAGACGTACACGGAGATGAAGGTATGCAAAGCATAAGGTACCTCTTGGAGATAAGCTCTTCAAGTTTACCAAGTACAAGGGAGAGGAGTCAGGACAAGCCCGAGGTCTTGCTCGCCTGGATCCGAGACCTCGAGTATGTCTTTGAGGGGGACGAGTACGAAGACAAGGCGAAGATCCGGTTTGCCGTCCTGCACATGCAAGACCGTGCTTCACTCTGGTGGGCAGCTATGGTCAACACTGGACAGCAAGCCCACACCTGGAAGCACTTCAAAAAGAACTTGATGAGGCACTTCCTGCCTAAGGAGTTTAAGAGAGATACAATGGTCCAGTGGGACATCCTCCGCCAACGCCAAGAAGAGAAAGTCAGTGAGTATGTTGATCGTTTTTGGGAGGATTATGACTCTGCTTATGCCACGGTTCGAGCAGCCATTCAAAAGGCACAGGCGAAACAAAGAGCAGCTGCAAATAAAAGACGAAGGGCGTTTGCACTGAAAGAAGGCCAATGGGTCTTCTTGAAATTTGAGAAAGCCCGGTTAAAAACCAAAGTGGGCAAAAAGTGCATCTACTTCAAGCTATCCTTTCGATATTATGGTCCTTTTCAGGTGTTGCAGGTAATTAATGATGTCTCAGTCCGATTGAGACTTCCAGAGCATTGGAAGATCCACAATGTCTTCCACGTAAGCTTGGTGAAACCCTTCATTGGGGAACCACTTCAAGAGCCCACACTGGACGATGCACCTGAAGTAGAGGACACTGAGATCTTGTTGATCCCAGAGCAAATTATTTTGCATAACTTCACTACGGCACGTCGAGGCACGACTTGCAAAATGTACCTTTTGAAGTTCAGAGGGCTCCCATCCACCGATGCCCAATGGATGAACACAGCTACATTTCAGGAGTGTCCTGAAATCCTGGATGCTTATGAGGAAGCATTTCAGTTGTGGACAACCGAATGAGACAGAGGGAATGTCATCCTGCTTCAACATGTATCCACTTGCTTGGTACTATTTCTTTTTGTTTTTCAATAGTATGCTTATTAAGAAATGAAATGTTTTCCTACTGTTTAGTTACGGACAATGGGGACTAGGTCTAGCATTTGAGGGTGGACCCCCTTGCTTGGGGTTATGGGCATTAGTGACCCACAAGAGTGATGGCCTCTCTTTGAGAGGGACATCTGGAAACCACACCCCACCTGAGTACCCAAACATGGGACCAATCAAATGCACAGATTGCATACCGACCTAGGAACCATTCAAGAGAATGTTCCATGAGCTTTGGGTGTGGGCCTGGCAGCATGCCAAGAGTAATGGAGATACAAGATAAGACGACAAACAAATGAGCTCAGTATGGCTCAATTATGACCTTAGAGTACGTCAATAGATAGTCTAAGCTCTTAGGAACCCGTGGGTGCGATCAGAATTGAATTCTGACAACTTTGAAATTTTAGGGTTTTTGGGAGTGACACGTGGCAGCTGACACGTGGCAGACTGCCACATGGAATCTGAGCTGGCAGGTCAGTCCACCTGTCCCACACATGTGGCAACATGCATGGCAAGTGGCAGGGCATGCAGACCAAGTGTTTGGCCCCAAATCTGGTAGATTTGGGGCAGGTTGTGGGGCTGTCCTCTTTGGGACTGCAGCCCACCAAAAATCTGGGACAAGTGTCCACCTTCCACTCTAGGCCTGGAGGGAGGGCTGAGCCCCTCACATGAAAAATTTGTCACTTTTCTTCTCTCTCCTTTTGGTTGATGCAGCAGAACCTCTCCAGCTCCTTGGGTGCAGCCAGCTTCTCCCTAGGCCATTCTCTCACCTCAGCAGCACTTTCTCTCTCTACAGCAGCACATTCTCTCTCTACAGTTCCAACCCCTCCTCTCCAGAAATCTGCCACCTCTCAGATCTTCTGGAACAGCAGCAGCATCCTCTCTCCTTCTCCTAGCCTGGAGCAGCCACAGCCCCTTTCTCTCTCCTGCTGCAGTCTTTCTCTCTCTACTGCAGAATTTCTCTCTCTACTGTTCCAGCCCATTTCCCTTGCAGAAATCTACCTTTCTGTGCACCTCTGGAACAGCAGCAGCTCCTCTCTTACATCCCCTCCCTTGGGATCAGCATTGGCACTCTCTCTCTACAGCTATCACTCCATAAAAGCTTTATCTCTCTAGCCTACAAGCTGTTTTTCTAAGCTGTTCTCATTCCAGCCCCATTTCCACACTCTCCTCACCCAAGGTAGCTTCAGAGGCATTAAGGACTTCATCTACAAAAGGGTCAAGTCACGAAGGGAGCCTGTATTGTCAAGTTTATCTCATTTACAGCACTATTTCATGTTGTTTCTACTATCTTTCTAGAAACTAGTGCTTGTCTCTAATGTTGGATGTAAGTGGTGATTGTTGCAGGCTTCCTTGTGGATTGGGCAAGCCAAGAGTTGAAACCTGAGCTTGAAGTCCACCTTTTTGTTGTCTACCTTGCACATCTGCTCTTGAGTCTTGTATCTAGGTCCTAGGTTTTCACTGAGTTCATTAGTTTGGAAGGTGCATTCCACCTTGGTCTTGTATCTCCATTTTTAAGAATAAAGTGAGCCTCGATAAGGGGAGGGGGGCCCATCTTGGCCCCTCAATCATATTGCATTTTCCAATGATGTCACTTTGTGTTTAAGCTGTATAAGTCTTAATTCCAGCTTAATTGCAAACTCTTAAGTTCAAGTATATGTGTTTGGCAACTCGCAATCATCTCATTCAAACGCCTCTGCAAAATCCGTTGTCTGAATTGATAGAAAGCACCGAGTAGTTTACATTTTCATACATACAATACTGCTTCTCTTTGTTGTGTTGTTCTCTCCTTCTCTACTTAGCTCTGTTCCCTCTCTCATACTGCTTCTCTTTGTTGTGTTGTTCTCTCCTTCTCTACTTAGCTCTGTTCTCTCTCTCTCTCTCTCTCTCTCTCTCTCTCTCTCTCTCTCCATACCTCCCCCGTCGCTAGCCCCTCCCTCCGTCGCTCAGCCTCCCTCTCCCATCGCTCAGCCTCTCCACCTCTGTCGCTCAGTCTCTCCGCCTATCGCTAGCCCCTCCCTCCGTCGCTCAGCCTCCCTCTCCTGTCGCTAGCCCCTCCCATCGCTAGCCCTTCCCCCATCGCTAGCCCCTTGACACGTCCCAGCACTCCTGAAACCCCTGATCTGCAAGCAAACCACACACATCGTCAGATCTGAGTAGGCTGCTCACCACCCAACCATGACATCTACGGGATGTGATCCCGAATCAGAAGATGTCCCCTCCGAGCCACGAGCTGAGCCACTGGCACGAACTCCCAATCAGATCCAAACCAGCCTGGTGTCCCATACCACCAGGTGGCGCTGTGAAGCCCTGGATCTACCACTGGGCCTTGGGCTACGCTAAGATGCAGGCGCACGTCCGCGACTCAATCCAGGATCAGACCTGGCACCTGGGAACGAGACTTGCTCCCAACTGCACACTGAGAACTGAACCCCCTTGGCCTCTTTTATAGACTCGGGCCCCGAGCGCCAAAAATAGCGAAGACCTATAAATAGTTCGTACCCTTGCCACTCAACCCGAGAATCAAGCCTGCCTAGCTCTAAGCCTCCCCAGGCTAACCTGAGCTAGTTCTGTGTACCTAGTACACGTCAGATACCAATCCGTGCACATGACATACTCCCCCTCCTCTAAGAACTCACTCTTGAGTTCGCTAAGAAACCTGGAAATGTTCTTTGGAGGTTTTGTAATGTCTCCCATGTTGCATCCTCCTCAACACGATCCTTCCACTTAATCTTGTATTCCGTGATAGTACGATTACGAGTCTGTCTTTCACGAAATTCAAGAATACACTCAGGTTCGTGAGGAATAAAAGTCAAATCTGTAACTTCTATAATCTCATGAGGAGAAACAAGTTGATCATCTGCACCCAAGACTTCTTTCAGTCTACTGACATGAAAGACTGGATGTAGGAGGCAATTCTAGTCGATATGCAACTGGTCCAATTCTTTTAATGACCTTGAAAGGACCACAGTATCTGGGGGATAATTTCGGAACCAAACCAGTACTTAGGCTCTTGGATTCCTTCGAAATTCGCAAATATACCATCGTTCCTTCAGAGAACTCTCTAGGTGAACGATGTCTATTAGCATAAAATCTGTCCCGATCTTGGGCACTTCTAATAGACTCCTTGGCAAACTGCAACATTTCCTGCATATCTAGCAAGAAGTTCTTAGCAGCATCATTTTGAATCCCTTTTAATCCAACCATAACTGGTGACTTAGGTTGAAACCCGTACATAAGCATAAAAGGACTGTAACCCGTACTAGAATGCTTTGCACTGTTGTAAGCAAATTCAATCATAGGTAAATAATCTTCCCATGAAGACTGTCTCTTGGATACATATGCCCGAAGCATGTCTTCAACCAACTAATTGACCTTCTCTATACTGCCATCGGATTGTGCATGATCCGAGGAACTCATACTTAGAGTAGTTTCCAACTTCTCAAATACAAGTGTCCAAAAGTTACTTGTAAACTTTGAGTCCCTGTCATTGACTATGTCAGATGGCAAACCATACAGCTTAAACAAGTGGTCCACAAACTCGTGAGCCAGCTGAACAGCTGAAATAGTTGTTCTAGTAGGTAAGAACCTAGCCATTTTTGTCAAACGGTCGACTATGACCCAAATGGAGTCATGACCCTTGCGCGTTCGAGGCAAACCAGTAATAAAATCCATGGAAATACTTTCCCATTTACTACCTGGAATCTGTAATGGCTGTAATAAGCCCGCGCTTCTAAGGCGTTCTGCCTTAGTAACCTGACAAACCCGGCAACCTACTACATAGTTCTCTATAAATACACGCATCTTAGGCCAATAAAAGGTATGCTTCACAAGAGACAGAGTCCTATGTATACCCGGATGTCCAGCACTAGGAGCATCATGACACTCCCAGAGAATCTTGGATTTAAGGTCCAGAACATCAGGCACACAAATCTTTTCATTCCGGAACAGCAAGCCGTTCCTAATCATCCACTGACCTCCCGCCGCCTGTACCATAGGTGGCACAATCCCTGAGTCCTGGTCAACCATGGAGCTCCCATACTGGACTCTCTGCCAATAAGAACTGAAATGACTATCAGTTGCGTATAGCCCTCTCAAGGATTGAAATAGGTCTGAGGATATTTCCGTAAATGACAAAGCATTTACAAACTTAACTCGACTTAAGGCATCGGCCACACTATTCAGGGAACCCTTACGATAACGTATTTCGAAATCAAAATCCTGCATTAATTCTGCCCATCTAGCTTTCCTTCCCCTCAATTCTGATCCATCACACACATACTTAATTGACTGATGATCAGTCAATACAAGGAACTTTGAACCATACAAGTAGTGTCTCCAAACCTTAAGAGCATACACTACAGCATAAAGTTCCTTCTCAAGTGTGGGCCAACGATATTGAGTGTCGTCTAGCTTCTTACTCTCGAAAGCTACAGGTCGGCCCTCTTGGAATAGAGCTGCCCCAATCGCATAATCACTCGCATCGGCCTCTAAAACATAAGGCCGGGTAGGATCGGGTAATGCAAGAACGGATGCTTCCTTGATAGAAAACTTCAAGGTTTCAAAAGCCTTGTTCATTGCATCATTCCAAGAGATCGGCTGGATAGACCTGCGTCCACGACCTTTCAATATGTTGGTCAAGGGTGCCGTGATACGTGAATAATCACGCACAGACTTCCGAAGAAATATCGTAAATCCTAGGAAAGAACGAAGTTGTTTCACAGTCTGAGGGATAGGCCATTCTAAAACCTTCTGGATACGATCCAGATCAATGCTAATACCTTCAGAAGAAATCTTGTGTCCTAAGTAAATGATCTCCTTCATAAAGAAGTCACATTTACTCATCTTGGCATAAAGCTTATGCTGTCTTAGAACAACTAAGACAACCCGGAGGTGTCCTATGTGATCCTCAAGCGTTTTACTATATACCAAGATGTCACCTAAGAACACTACAACAAATTTGCCCAGAAAATCCCTGAACAAATCGTTCATCATCTGCTGAAAAGTAGCAGGAGCATTGGTCAAACCAAAAGGTAATACGAGGAACTCGTAATGACCATACCTAGTCCGGAATGCGGTCCTATCTATGTGTTTAGCATAGATACGGATTTGATGATAACCCGTCCGCAAATCAATCTTAGTGAAATACTTCGCTCCGGCCAAACGGTCTATCAAATCATCGGAACGAGGTAAAGGATAGCGGTTCTTAATTGTGACTTTATTTAATCGTTTATAATCTATACACATTCTCCAGGAAGAATCTTTCTTCTTTCTTAAGAGGACAGGTGCACCCCAAGGTGATTTACTTGGGCGGATATAGCCCATATTCAGGTAATCCTGCAGCTAGCTAGCTAACTCATCCTCCTCTACCTGGCTCATCCTATAAGGTGGTACACTGATAGGTTGAGCCCCTGGGACTAAGTCTATGCGATGATCTACTGCCCGTTCTGGAGGTAAACCTTCCGGCAGTTGAGCTGGGAATACGTCCTTAAAATTATCTAACAACATTCTCAATTCACGGTGTTCAAACACACTTAATTCATTTTTGTTAATTACAGAAATAACAAATGAAGAAAGTGGAATCAAAACACACTGATAGACATCATAATGAGAATTGTTTAATATATTCCGAAGCTGCATCGCAGATACAATAGGCCCCTGAGAAGAGGGAATTTTATCACACTGAATACAAAATTGGGTGTCCTTATCTACAAAAGAAAGCGTATGCTCCGTCCATCCGATCTAAATATTGTGGGTTTTAAACCACTCTATCCCGATCAACAAGTCTACATGCTCCAGATGCATAACATAACATGTAAGAGCTCCCGTGTAGGCCTGAATCCGGATAGGAAGCGCTTCAACCTTGCGATCCCAAAACTGCTTCCCAGCTAGAAGCTGCACCTCATAGGTGTGGTCGCTAGGTACTGTGGACAGCCCCATCTTCTGCACAAATTTGTAATTAACAAAATTGTGAGAGCTGCCCGGATCAAAGAGAATGTTAACCTGTTGGTCCATAACTTCTCCATAAACTCGGAAAAGATCATGGGAACCAAACAACGAAGTATTGAAAGTACAATTACAAGAGAGTGGGCAGGTAATGACATTTACTGAAATACCTGTCATCGCGACTTGGTTCGCTCCCTTGGCTGCGGTACGTGGACCCGCCTGGAGCTTCGGTCCAAGCACCAACTTTTGGTTCTTACGCTTGGGACACTCATTCTTTGTGTGGCCCCGCTCCTCGCAATAGAAGCATCGTCCTTCTTTCTTGAGCCTCAGAGTGCGAAGGAAACGGGCTTTACCATTCTTGGCTGGAGTCAAGTTTTTCTTGGAGGCGTTGTCCGTAGACTTCGTCTCCCCAATACCAGTCGTATGCTGAAAGAACTTGCGTTTGTTCTTTCCACTCGTATCGGAAACTGCGGTTGCTTTGGTACCGGCCATGGTATCATCGTATATGCGCGCATAAGTCATGGCCTCCTGCAACGTTGTGCATTTGTTGTTCTTTATCTGCAACTTGTAGGAGTCTGGCAAACCATCCACGAAGAAATCTAACAAGGTCACTGGATCCATCTTAGTGGCCCTGGTTTGCAGATCCCGAAATCTTTGAAGATAAACTTCAAAGGTCAAGTTTAATTTTGACATATCGAGGGCTTTGAGCTTGCCAACGATATCGTAATCATCCTCCTTCTTCAGGAACTCCTTCCTGAAGACCCCTTCAAAATCTGTCCAGGTATCGGGCTTAGGCTGGAGTTCCTTCCACCATAGCAATGCTTTACCTGACATGAACCCCGCTGCAAGCTGGATCTTCTTCTCATCTGGGTATGGGTGGAACTGGAAGTGTACCTGCCACTTGTGTAACCAAGTGTCAACTACTTCCTTCGTTCTAGACTTTTGGTCGCCCGGAAAAGGGTCTGGAGTTATATTCGGGCCTAGCACTGAAGCCATGGCATCCACATGCGTGAGTGCCTGCACAGTGCTAGCCAGAAGGGTGAGAGTTGCTTGAATCCCCTGGAGTTGCTGTGTCAACCCCGTTTGATTTGCATTGACCTGCTCAAATTTTCCATCTAGAGCAGTCGTAAATTCACTGAAGGCCTTTTTCGTAATCAGGTCATCATAAAGACCCTGATCCTCCTCTCCCACAGGAGTGTAATCCAAATCCTGCTCTCCCATGGTGAACTCGGGATTTGCAGAATCAGACATAACTGAAATCTGATTTGAATATAAACTGAGAGAAATAACTGACTGAACCGAAGCGCAAAAGGAGAATGGAGCAGAGGGAAACCGTCCCAAGAGATGCCGACGGAAAGAGATGCTGGAAACGCGAACCGGAAGCCCACGAATCCCCGAATTTCATTGATCCCGCCACCCGATACACGTGCGAAATCCTGCGGTGAACAGCTGCTGACGTGGCTGTACGGTCTGCTGACGCAGGCCGTACAGGTGCTGATGGAGGCCGTACAGGTGCTGACGTGGCTGTACGGCGTCCGTACAGTCTGCAGGTACAGGCGCGATGCAGGAGGTGCTGACGCAGGCAGAGTTCGCAGCAGCAGGTACTGTACGGATGGCGATGGCTGACGCAGGCTGGCGCAACTGTACGGTGCTGTTGCAGGGCTGGCGCAGGTACGGACAGGCTGAAGCAGGCTGGTGCAGGCAGGCACGCGACTCGAGGGGCAGCTATAAGGCACTAGGCGAGGCTGTGGGTGGGCTGGTACCCTGCCCCATCTATATAGGGAGCAGGGCAGCCTTATTAGGAAGCCCTGCTTCCAAAAAAGGCCAACCTCCCCCAGCTTTGAAGGGGGTGCTTTTTTCGAAAAAAGCACCCTCTACGCAGGCTGTTCACAGCCTGTTCGCTGCCCTACAGCGCCTCTTCCTGCACCCGCCTGATTCCGTACAGCCTAGGCGTCACCTCTCCGCCTCCCTAGCAGCCTTTTCGCCTCTCTCTCCTACTTCTCTGCTCTCTCTCCAGCTTCCTACAGCCTTCTCTCACAGGCTCCTTCAGGAATCTCGAAATCTCTCCCTCCTTTCTTCTACCTTTTCCCTCACATCTGTCCACTCTTGCTAACCCAGGTACCCAGCAGAAAACGCAGCAACAGATTTCGAATTTTGGGCATACCTGGAGGAAAAATTCGTCAAAAATTCCCGCATCAGAAGTTCCTACCTCAGGAGTTGGCTCTGATACCAACTGACACGTCCCAGCACTCCTGAAACCCCTGATCTGCAAGCAAACCACACACATCGTCAGATCTGAGCAGGCTGCTCACCACCCAACCATGACATCTACGGGATGTGATCCCGAATCAGAAGATGTCCCCTCCGAGCCACGAGCTGAGCTACTGGCACGAACTCCCAATCAGATCCAAACCAGCCTAGTGTCCCATACCACCAGGTGGCGCTGTGAAGCCCTGGATCTGCCACTGGGTCTTGGGCTACGCTAAGATGCAGGCGCGCGTCCGTGACTCAATCCAGGATCAGACCTGGCACCTGGGAACGAGACTTGCTCCCAATTGCACACTAAGAACTGAACCCCCTGGGCCTCTTTTATAGACTCGGACCCCGAGCGCCAAAAATAGCGAAGACCTATAAATAGTTCGTACCCTTGCCACTCAACCCGAGAATCAAGCCTACCTAGCTCCAAGCCTCCCCAGGCTAACCTGAGCTAGTTCTGTGTACCTAGTACACGTCAGATACCAATCCGTGCACATGACAACCCTCCCTCCGTCACTCAGCCTCCCTCTCCCGTCGCTTAGCCTCTCCACCTCCGTCGCTCAGCCTCTCCGCCTCAAGCCCCTCCTCTCTCTCTCTCTCTCTCTCTCTCTCTCTCTCTCTCTCTCTCTCTCTCTCTCTCTCTCTCTAGCTAGCTAGCTAGCTAGCCTCCGTACATCTTCTCCCGTACCGCAACATCCGTCCAGCCGTACAGCTTCTCCCGCTACTCTCTCTTTCTCTCTCCCCCCTCTCCCTCCCGCTAGCCTCCGTACAGTCTCCCGTACCACAGCCGTACCTCCATACAGCTTCTCCCGCACCACAGCGTCCATACAGCTTCTCCGTCTGTACAACCTCTCCCGTTCGTACCACATCCGTACAGCCTCTCCGTCCGTACAGCCCCTCCCGTCCATACCTCCATACCTGTCCATACCTCCCGTCCGTACCTAGTCTAGTTCTAATCCTCCCTAACCTTGAGTTGGGCTAAACCCCCAACCCAACCCGGGGGTTAGGTTAAGCTAGGGGGGTTCATCATACAGCCAACTATGGACTGGCCTACCTGCTCCTCCAAGTCCCCCTCAACTCCCTCAACTCCTTCAACAGCCATCAAGACTCGGTACTCTACAGTTGCAGCCATGACACCCTCTCCATATGCACAGAATTACCAACAAGAAGGCTCAAAACAACCCATCCTCGGGCAGTAAGATCATATTTTTATCTGCAGCAGGCAGTGAGAGGGTTACGATTGGAGCTAGCAGAAGTAAAGGCCCGACTTCACATCCTGGAAGGCCTAGTAAGCAGGCAGTAATTGATGAGGCTGTAAAATCTTGTAAGGATTCCCCCCCTACCCCGTAGCTAGTCTCTAAAGTCAAAGATCTTGTTCACACTGAAGTACAAACTGCTAAGAAGGAAGTGATTGTGGAAGTGGACAACAAAGCAAGTAAGTCTGATATCCAAGCAGAGATTAAAGAACACGAAGCTAGATGTGATAATGCGCTGAAGATTAGAATAGGGGGGCTCCCAGAAGATTAATACAAAGAGGAGGACACATATAGTGAAATATTGACAAAGATCAAATCAAGCTTGCCCAACATTGAATGGGTGAATGATGATGAGCAGGATGATGACGACTCCAGGCCAGCTTCTATTTTGCACTATAGAGGTCATGCAATCCTTACGCTGAAGTCAAAAGATATGCGGATCAAGCTTCTTCCACAATCTTACAAGCTGAAGGGCACCAAAGTATGGATAGCAGAAGAGCTTACACAAACTCAACTCAAGATTAAGGCAACTGAATTAGCTAAAGTCAGGGCTGCCAGAAAAGATGGAAAATGGGCAGTTTATCGTGAAGGCGTAGCACTAATCAGAGAGTTTAAATCAAAACCAAAAGACTCTCAGTCTTAAACTGATGTATGGCTGTTTACTCTTCCAGAATATCCTGTAGGTACTCTAAATAATTAGGGTTTCTTTTCGCACTCCTTGGGAGCTGCCATGTGCCCTCCCTAAAGCAGATGTACTAGAGAGTTTCTTGCGGTCCCATAGACCTTTCGGTCTCTAGTGGACGTTAATAGACTTTCTTTCACCTGATTCACACAAATACCCAGGCCATAAATATGAGGTACCAGAGTAAGGATCTTATGACTTAAATTATGGATATTGCAGTAGAGTGGTGTTTAAATCTGGTTGGGTTGATACACTCTCTCTCCTAAATTGTGTTTGCACACCCAACTATTTTTGCAAAGGAATTACGTTGCAAGTTTGCAAAGCAAGCATGCTAACGTAATGATGATGTGCTCTATAAGAGGTACGGTTGGGTGAGAGATTCAATATTCAAGAGTCACAATCTTTGGTTCTACAAGTACATGAATGGCACTAATAGCCTAAATAGGATGTTGACAATAGTACTTGGTCAACATAGCTCATGGGTTAGCTTTGTAAGTAACTCCTTCTACTATCTTTGTCTCATTTGGGATGTGTCTTGCATGTCCTTTATTGTACCTGCCACACTAGATGGTACCCGGAACACTAGAGCCAAGGTCATTGGGCAGACGGTGATCTTGCCCCACGCAAAGGGAGAACTTAGCATCATAGATCCATAGATGTTAAGCGGAGCCTTGATGGGCAAGCTTGTAGTGTCTGGCCTCACCCCAGGTTTGGAGCCCTGGACGATTTTGCTTCACTGATTCTCAGGAACAACCTTGCACACGGGAAGACAATGACCCCTCTTTCTTGCTAAGGCCTTGGGTTACTTTCTTACAACCCATGAGGTAGGATTGGTAGGGATATGAAGAGCTTTTAGGACTCTAGTGTTTGTAGATGAAAATGCTTTGGAAATGTACCACTCACCACACTGGCGGAGATATATGAGACGAATGTGGCGATAGGACTTCCAAAAGCTTCACCCACATTGTTCTATAATCTATTTGCACAGCTTCCTTTGTGTAAGCAAGGTCAGTAGCCCTTTCCACATAGCCAAAAGAGGAGCACCACACCCTTGCACATGTCCAGAAGATCTTTGGTGGGGTTATAGACGGCTATACTGGAAGGTGCGGGTGTACTTTGTAAAATAGAAAGTACACCCACATCTTCTCGAAGGTGTGGATGTATATACGACTATAGCCAGAAGGTGTGGTTGTACTTTCTAAAATATAAGTCTTATGCTTTTGGAAAGTTGAAAGAGTGGTTAGCTAAGGTGGAGCATGAGAGCAGGCACACATCGAAGACTCTTCAAACTAACAGAAGTGGAGTTCATAGTTTTCTGCAAGCAGGGGGGGTCGAGAGATAGATGACAGTTGCTCTCAATCCCCAACAAAATGGTGTGGCAAATACAGAGTGGCGAGAAGTACGATGGGGGCAAAGAACCTAATGCAATGTTTTTCCTTTCCCAAGGACGGTGCAGTTCGGGCTACATGTAAATTACAGCTCGTCCATACTGATGTTTGTGGACCCATGCGCACTCCGTCTCTTGGAGGTCATCTTTATTATGTTACCTTCATAGATGAATTCACATGTTTCGCTTGGGTCTTTCCTCTTAAGCAAAAAGTCCGAAGGTTGCAATGCGGATAAACACTTTGTCACCTTGGTTGAAAATCGATCTAAATGCCAACTATAGACCCTCTGTTCAAATTGAGGGGGGGATATCTATCCAAGGCATTGCAACATTTTTTTGTTGAGAACGGCATTACACATCAGTTTACGGCAAGGTATTCTCCTCAACAAAATGGGAAGGGTGAAAGGAAAAACCAGTCACTTACGCAGATGGGGAGATGGGGAGATGCAAAGCTAAAGGGTTGCCACAAAAATTTTGGATGGAAGTCATCATGTTCTCGAATCATATTCTAAACAGGTGTCCCACGACGGCTCTTAAGGTCATGACACCTTATCAAGCATGGTTTGGTCGTAAGCCCGATGTGCGCTATTTCCGTACATTTGGTTGTGTAGCATATGCACATGTGCCTCGATAGTTGCGTGGCAAAATTGATGAGAAGGCAGAGAAGTGCATCGTTATTGGCTACAGCAGTTAAAGCAAGGGGTATAGACTTTATAATCACAAGTCGGGATGTTATACCTTTGCTGAAAATGCAGATCTGCCCTTTGCTGGTTTTGACAGAAATCGGGGTCCCTTTGAACACTCTGATGGGCTGCTGCCCATTTCCTTTGAGACATGCCAGTGGAAAATCAGAATTTGCAGTACGATACTCCAGTGGGTGATGCCTCAGTTCAGCCTATGGCTGAGCCTGTTTCTCTAGAAGAGATTGATTCTGCCGTAGCGCCTGAAAGTACAGCAGTGCAGGATGTAGAATCAGTACCTCATTGGCTGCTCCGCACTCTTGAGGACAGCAAACTTTCAGCACCACTTCCTAGCCATAAACGGAGTGGCCCATTACCATGAGTCTGCGTGGGTCAGCAGCATACTTGAGGCAGATGAGCCTGATATTTTTTTGATGATGCACGAGACAATGTGCATTGGATGTAGGCAATGCAAGCAGAGATTGAGTCCATTAAGAAAAACCACACTTGGGAGTTGGTGGACTTGCCTGCCACCAAGAAGGCAATTGGCACAAAGTGGGTGTACAAGCTCAAAAGAAATTCAAATGGGTCCAATGACAGGTACAAGGCTCACCTTGTAGCAAAGGGCTATGCACAACAGAAAGGTATAGATTATGATGAAACCTTTGCTCCCAATTCTCGTATGACCACCGTTAGGGATGTGGTTGCATTGGCCGCATTTCATGGATGGAAGATCCATCAGCTGGACATCAAAACTGCATTCTTGAATGGAGACCTTCAGGAGGAGTTCTATGTTTTTCAGCCCATTGGATTTGTGGAACCAAGCAAAGAAGACAAAGTATGCAAGCTAAGAAAGGCCTTGTATGGCTTGAAGCAAGCTCCTCGAGCTTGATATGCAAAGATAGATGCCTCTTTTACCAGCCAAGGAATGCAGATTAGTCCACATGAGAGCACCCTCTATGTCAGGAAGGGGGGGATTTGCTCATCGTTGTTCTCTATGTCGATGACACTGGTACTAATGCTGCAAAATTTGCAGATTTTAAGGCTGAATTACAGCAGATGTTTGAGATGTCAGATTTGGGGTTGCTTCACTACCATTTGGGCATCCAGTTTATACAGGATGATATCGGACTGTTACAGTCCAAGTATATCGGTAAGCTCCTGGAACAGTTCAGATTTCAGAATTGCAAGCCCATCTCTACTCCTATGGAGCTGGGGCATAAGCTGTCCGTTCACGATGCCAGTAAACCTTTTGATGTCTCTATTTACAGCCAGGCTGTGGGATGCCTTATTTATTTACGCAACGCACGTCCTGACATTCATTATGCACTGTCACAGTTGAACAGGTTTATGCACAGCCAAAGACTTCACATTGGCAAGCTGTGAAGCGTGTGTTCCGTCATCTACGGGCCACCCAAACTCTTGGTTTAATCTTTCCCAAGGGAGGTGACTTTCACTTACATGCTTACAGCGATTCAGATTCACTCAAGTGGTTATCCAAGGTAATTCCTTACTTAAATGGCACAAGGAAATGAGATTTCTCAAAATGGATTGACAAAGATTAGGAATCTCTCACAGCGATTCTTTACAGTACAAAAATCTAAGAAAACGGGATCTTGTCAGAAGATGAATCTGCCTGTGTTAAAAAGGGGAGTCCCAAAATCAATTCTTGGCACAGACAGAGAAGATACGAGCACTATAATCCCAATCACAACAAAGGCAACTATTGGAATGTACTGAACAGGCTAGGAGACCATCCATGTTGTGAGGATCTCTCTCTTTAGAATCATTATTCTGCATATTTCTGCCTCAAATATATTTTCTTAAACTGTAATCTGCCCCTAAAAGCCAAACTACAAGGCAGAAAATGTAAAGCTTTGCTGGCGTAAAACCCACTCACTTATACAACAGAATAAGTACCTGCCCTGGCAGAAGTGAATCCCAAACTTCATCACATTTGGCTACTGCTTGCTTTACAGCAACTGGATCCTCCCATTGCATGAGACGTACATGAAGTATAGATGTTGCAAATACCATCTGCATGATATATTAACATAAATACCTATCAAGGCCATCAATATTTTTAAGACCGTTTCTGAAATTTTTAAAATTGCATTTCCTGAAAGAAATGAACCTCAAGATCATGTCCTCCAGTTTTTGAGGCAGAATTCAAACCAGACTCCAAAACCCGTATAGAGCTTGGAAAATCACCCTCTGTTGTCAATGCATTAGCCAGCTGCAAGTTGAAATTGCAAGCCCATAGCAGAGCAGATTCCCTGTAAACATCAAATATTATTTCATTTAATTTCAAAGGAACAGTCGAAAAGCATCTAGCTTCATCCATATCTACTTAAATGAAAGATTTGTCACAACCAAATAAGAGGATAGATGGAATGCCCTGGGGCTCAGAAATTAAGGACTTTAGTCATTTACCACGTTTACTTAACTTCACATGAAACTCTTCACCATGGAAGACACACCACCCAAAAAAACCTCCATATCCATTTTCACAATGACCTAGGTAACCGTTGTAACAGTCAGCCTCTGGAGCTTGCAGCATCTCTCATCACTTGAGAAAATATGCAGAAACTGACCCAAACCATTCACAAGGGTACACAACTATCTTTCCAGAGACACAGGCTAGCAAGCTCCCCAACCCTCAGGTGCAACATGGCAGCTACCATGAAGGCAGTCAATTGTTTGAGAATTTTGATGATGGTTAAAAGGTGCTGTCCATAAAGAGTTGAGCAAAAAGGAAAATGGAAGGGCTCAATGCTAAAATTGCCCTTACCCTTGGGCTTTGGATTGCCGTGGTGGGGTATTTTTATCAAATTGTTTGGACTTATCATAATTGTGGAGGCGGCCCATGCAAGCAATCTAATCTCATGATAGTGCATTAACTAATCCATGCAGACCTTATACACACCTGTAGACGTCTATTATTAGTATTTTAAGGATAATGATAACATTTATTGCATTGTCATTCTAGGATAGCCTGCATTGACCATGTGACTCCTCATTCATTCAGTTGTCATGCCTAGCTATCAACGGATAATGAAGGAAGCTATGACCTCATATCCAAGTGTTTTTCTAATTAGGTCTGACATGGCATCTAGTACCACATGTCATCATGTGATGCATCCTAGATTCAGGTTTTGCTTCAAAAAGTGTAACGCCTATGTCCACGTTTTCAAAGTTTCCTGTTTTAAAGCCTAACAAGGCTGAGCCCTCAACAGGCTGTCCTGCAACAAGACGGGTAGAAGCATTGCAACAAAGTTTTGTGAGAAGGAATCCATAGAAAACCTAGAGGCCCTAGCTGCAGCATTCCTCAACTTTTTAGACCAAGTTAATCATGTGAGGAATCACTTTTTACAAGACAGCCGAAAAATGTGATACCACACAGGCATGCAGCCCATTTTTCACACCTGTGGGGTAGCAGCAGCAGAATTTAAGTTGAGGAGGCTCCTGTTGCAGTTGTGAATTGTCAAAAGGGCCAAATCTCCGCACCGCCCCCCAAAAAAAGGGAGAAAAAAGGCTTGCATATCAGTTCATAAGAGCCAATGTGAGCACTAGAGTAACACGTCATCTCTAGCTGTTCATGCAGGTCCAACTCCAAGAAATCTGCAAGGTTAGTTTGATGGTGTTATCTCGATCCCCTCTCCTCCCCCTCTTGACCTCAGCTGAGACCCTCCTCATGTGTGAGAAGGGTCCCTACTTTTAGTTGAGGCCTTCTGGATCATGAGCTCTGATCAGGGAGCCTCTTTGATGTCACTCCTAGTGTCAAATGATATACCTAGATGAATCCAGGAACATTCCCAAACTCATCCTCTAAAAACACAACATAGTGCAGTTTCAATCTCACGATAGTCACTCATAAGATTGAAAACCATAAACTCCATCACGCATAGCAGGGACTAGCTACTATGACATCCCCGTTGACGTCATCAGCGCCCAACAATGGGTGTAGAACATAGTATAAAAGTATGCTCTAACACATACAAATCCACACACCCACACATACTTGAGCATCCATTTATACAAAGTCTTCGTACTGAGTTTCTGTAGGCACTCCGGAGGTGAAGGGCAAACTCAGCCATGACGAAGGCTAGCACTAAAGGAGAAGGCTAATCAAAAAGTAGTCCAAATCTCTTCATTCAAGCTACAACTGCTTGTGAAGTCTAAACGATTTCATTTTAGTCTCTCCCAAGCGAGCATCTTAATCTAAATCTAGCTGATAGGGCAACGCACCATTTAAGATAGAAAGAATTATCGCAATACCAGCAAGCCGCAACTTGGACGAAAACTTCACAAGGTCAATTTTGCATGTCCGCTAATACGGCAGAAGCATATACCTAGATGAATCCAAGAACATTCCCAAACTCATCCTCTAAAAACACAACATAGTGCAGTTTCAATTTCACGATAGTCACTCATAAGATTGAAAACCATAAACTCCATCACGCATAGCAGGGACTAGCTACTGACATCCCCACTGACGTCATCAGCGCCCAACAGTGGGTGTAGACCATAGTATAAAAGTATGCTCTCACACATACGAATCCACACACCCACACATACTTGAGCATCCATTTATACAAAGTCTTCGTACTGAGTTTCTATTGGCACTCCGAAGGTGAAGGGCAAACTCAGCCATGACAAAGGCTAGCACTAAAGGAGAAGGCTAATCAAAAAGTAGTCCAAATCTCTTCATTCAAGCTACAACCTGGTGTCAGATGATGCTAGAAAGGGATCCACACTCTCTGAACAGGCAGTGGAACCATCCTTGAATGTCGAAATAGGCAAGGCATCCCTCCTTCACCACCTCAAAGCGTATAACAATGCTGACCAATCCTCCGCTCAAGGAGTGTGGGCTGCATGGCTTATCTCTACCTGGAAGCAATGGGATGGGCCTTTAAACTGCATTGTAGCTCTTGCAAGTGCATGCAGCAGGTGTATTCGCATATATCTAGGTCGATATATAATCCCTCATCAAAACTGTGGAAAGAACATCTATAGAATGAAGCTTCGTGGGAAGCTTTACTGGAGTTTTGACAAAAGATATTGTTCCTCTCAAGCTGGTGAGATGCATCTAGGTCGTATTGAAACAAAGGTGGGGGGTAGCCTGTCCAGTCGAAGAAAGCATGCATGACTCAAGAAAACCTACATCTGCTGCCAGCAATGTGTAGTAAGGCCAGTGAATGAGTAGGTGCCAAACGGAGATCTATCCTCTTCTAGAAAAAGTGCCTTGGGCTTGGCCTGCAGGCATATTTTACACATTTTCGGGGCGGGAGATATCCACTGGATGTATAGGCCTCCGTCCTGGCTGTTAGCCCCTGTTCGCTGATATTTCCTAGGCAGTGAGCTGGGATTGCCAGACTTCTTTCCCTTGTATTTACCATCATCAGCCCTTTTTGGCAGCTGATTTGTATGGGTTTTTCAAGTATTAATAGAAGTTTCCTTTCTTTGCTTTATTTTTTTGTTTTTAAAGTACCTTGGCGGTCGGTGGTGGAACCATGGCCAAGAAAGAACTAGAAGCTGGTTGCTCTCCTCTGTATGCTGGTTTGGAGGTATGAACCTAGTTGATCGCCTCTGTATTCTGAGGAGACACCACACCCGCACGCTGGGCAGTTGGAGACATTGCTTGGCCGACCCTTACGAATCTCAAGTTGGTGTCTTACAAGTTTTGAAGAGTGTGGTAGATGGTCGACAGCAAGGAGGCTATAGTCGAGAAGCCCATGGGCACTTAAGAGCAGGAATTCTATGACTCGTGCAGAATAAGATTTGTGACGCGCTGATCTGCAGAACTCTAGTAATTCCATGAACGGAACCTTATCGCTTGTTTCGCAAATCAAACGAACGATCATTGTAATCATCGAGCGCAAGCAAAGTTAGCTTCACAAGAGCATTTTATGTAGAGTTTGTACCCTTCTCCGGCTGCCGTTGCAAGCTCGAGGCCTTTTTTCAGCGTTTGCTTTTGGGGCGGGATAGTTCCCACGAGATGATAGCATCGACTGAGCAAGCTGTAGGCTCTACATTTCAGTTCGAAGCAGGACGGGATTTGCTTCAATAACAGTTGCTGCACGAAGCAGGGAAAACAAGATTTCAAATGCACGTTACCGAATTGCGAACCTGGAGTAATCCACGAGACTTCCAAAACTCACAAGCGAGAACTTACGGCACGCTCCAAGTGGCTTTTAGCGTGGGTGACATTGTCAGTGTGATCCAAAAGCAGGGTGGCGATACGAAGGCGAGTTTTGATTTCCAAGATGGGCAAGAAGGAGACATGACTCTGGCAGATTGCCTCGAGGCATTTCACAGCTTGAGCGATGAGACCAGACTCCTCGAACTGCTCTGCCAAAGACCACAGACCCTCTGCCACACCTTCCATCGCCAAACAGATTGCAAGCTGCGCGAAGGACAAGACAGTGAAGAAGACGATGCAGCACAAATGCTGGCTTTTAGCCTCTAATCCATAATCCTTGTTTAATCACTTTATAGAACCCCTCTGGCACGTGCTAGCTTCCCATGATTGCACGTGCGCTCGTCTTTCCAGCAGCTGAGTCCAATAGAAACCCATCCAACAGAGTGTCCTAGTGGTTGAGGCGGATCGTTATGAAACCCAGGTCAAGGGTTCAATCCCCCAGCTAACCTTCCGGCAATATGTTGGTGTGTGTTGTGTTATTTCCAAAATTAACATCTCTTCGAAAAAAAAAAAAAGAAACCCATCGACTCATTTTGCCAGCCAATGGGGTTGCCCCTCTCCTACTCTGCCTTTTGATTTTCACCCTCTGCTCATCGTTGTCATCCGTCCTTCACTCGCCGAACCTTTGCCTTAGTTGTCTCCTTGCGTGTGGCCTCATGTCCATCATCACCATCCCGCCACCTCCCTCACGGCCTCCATGCTCGCCATGGTTTAGATGTGAGGTTCTCTAATCATCATCGTGTGCTTCGGTTTGGTTCACTCACACATTCATTGCGTTCAATTCTAGCTACATTTGAAAGGGCTCAACACATGATGCTACGCCATCTCGCACGAACCACAAATTGCAACTGCTTGATGTAAAAACCATTCAAGACCTATTTAAACAATAATCTAGATGATAATAAACAAAGCAAAGAACGGGTGTAAATTTACCAACTGTAAGGATTAGGTACTAGAACTTGTGGAGTATATGGACTAATTAAAATATCAAGGTTGGATTAAGGACAAGCGAGATCTGGTTGTTGGACAAGCACACTATAGAGAAGGACCAAAATATTTGTCATGTGTTGGCTCCTCTATCAATTCCCTACCTACATATTGTGGTTCACAATGGGTTTCAACTAGGCAAGGCCTACTAGGGCAACAGAAGGGGATTCGCTTTCAATGTCACATGGACGCGACCTACGCAATGCTCCACAAATCATATGCAGCATATTCAGTATCAAAGCATCTTTAAACAAAGAAGCGCAAGAGCATGTTGAGGCAACAAACTCTTCCTTTAGAAAGCCAATACAAATATTTATTGGTTCCATGGGCTATAGGAAACCCCAGTGGAGCTACTACACCAACTATTACAACACAAAGGGCTAGGGGTAGTGGGGTAGGAGGAGGAAGACTTCGAGCTGTAAGTAATGTCAGTGCAACCTCTATGCATGAATTCGATGCAATAACAGGGCGATTATGCATTTATTTTTTGCCCTTCAAGTAGCACCAAAACAAAAGTCCAAATTGACTTTGTCACATGCATGCGAAAGGAAGCTTCTATTGTGCTATAAGCTTTCCTCACAATAAAATGAAACGATTCATAATGCAAAAGTATTCAAACATAAGTGCTACACAATGCATGCAAATGAAAGATCCTTTTTTTTTTAAGATCCTATTGTGCTTTAAGCTTGACTCACAATAAATAGAATTGATTCACAATGTAAAAGTACTTAGACATATGTGCTATACAATGTTATGGTGCTTGGAAAACCTCCAAAACGACTTTTCGTTGAGTATTGGTGTGAGGCGGAAGGTCACAGAAGTTGAGATTTCACACAAAATAGCAATTAGGAATTGGAGAAGAATAATATCTTTATTCAAGAGAATTTGTTTACAAGGAAAATCTTCATGCCCGCAAGAAGAAGGATGTACCACCCCACCACCCGTGTGCCCTACCTCTAGTATCTCAATCTCAGTCGAAGGTAGGTATCTCAATCTCAATTGGAGGTAGATATCTCAATCTCAATCTCAACCTAGATCTCGAACTCTATTCATCGTCCTCAAGAATTTGGTTCTCCTCCAAAACTTGCCTCAAAATCCATGCACAAGGAGCTATATCAAAATCCCGTGCATTCTTAATGATCCCCGCCTTCATAAAAATCTATCTTTTTGAGCCGCAAACCTACTTTTTCGAAAATGGATCCCCCCTCCTTCCAAAATAGGCCACGTGTGATTTGGCAAATTTTATTCTCTCCAAACAAGAAAATTAGCCCTGTTCGGAGGCTCATATCTCCCAAATGGCGCCGAATCTAGAAATAATCAACGGTAAGATTTTGAACCATTTTTCGATTTCCTATCACTTTGGTCATCATCACTTTTTGCCAAATTCCAGCATCTTGGGCCTCAAATCTACATTTTAAAACGTGCACGTACATCAGAGCACAAAACGCAGTCGAAATTGCTTTTTCCTTATCTTTGGGTCACTATTTCCTCATCCAAATGACTGAATCACCAAAAATGCAAGGTATAAAAACTGTAGCCTATCAGAAAGTCTACAAATCTCGCACCCAACCTTTTCCCAAATAAATCATCTTCCCATACATATTTCTTTCACAAAAATGGTCATATCAATGCTTCGATGCCAAATGAAATCCATATAAATGGATTCCCTTTTTTCTCAAGTATATCTAATGGCTCCATCTCATTTGGAGTTCTTCTCTACTTTGCTTTTACTCTTTGATAGGACAAGCATTAATTTACGTAGTTAATCACATATTTGTTTAAACTAAGCCAAAAGAATGATTTCCTTAGTTTCCAATATGTTTTATTGAAACCATGCCCACTATAAGATCATGATAGTCAAGCAATATTCTCTTCTTAATTTGCAAGAGGTCAGGGACACAAAGTCGTTTCTTATAAAACAAATTCCCATTCACGTTCCCATAATTTTCAGCAAGCAAAGCACACCCTCAAGTTTTTGTAAAATTGGTTGAAATAAGAGTCATGAGGCAAAGCATCTCGGATATCATCAATCCAGTCAAAGCCAACCATAGATATGGAGTTGTAATAGGGCCTAGGACTCTAAGAGCATCAATGACTTTATTTTCCTTTCCCACAATTATTGTAATATCATAATCATATTCAAAAAGAAGCTCCATCCATTTGCGGTCTATTATTCAATTGTGGTTAAGTAAATAAATATTTCAAAGTGGCATGATCAGTCCTTAGTTCAAACTTAGACCTAGTGGAAATTGTTGCCAATGTTTCAATGCATGAACCACGACTGCTAACTCAAGATCATGGGTATGATATTTTTTTTCTTAGGGCTTAAATTGACGTGACTCATACTCTACGGCCCCCCCATCGTGGCATAAAACATAACCTATCTGATCTCCACTGGCATCATAAGTGACTGTGAAAGGTTTTCCAATTTTTGGAATTTTCAAATATAATTCTTAGGCATTCAAAAGCATGATGACATGTGTCATCCCAAAGAAATGTAGTTTTCTTCTTGGTTAAATTCATAAAAGGGGAAGCAATCTTGGCGAAGTTCTAATATGGCATCTTTCATAACTTGCTAAGCCAAGAAAGCTTCAAACTTATTTTACATTCTTTGGGACTAGCCACTCAACAATCACTTTTGCTTTCTTGGGATCAATATGCACTCCATCCTTAGAGATAATACGATCCAAATAATTGACGGACTCCCTTGCAAAGAAGCATTTACTTATTTTTCCATATAGTGAATTCTCAACAAAGCTTCATTAAGACTTTTCTAAATTTCATGTTCTGCCTCATTCTTGGAGTAGATCAAGACATCATCAAGAAAGACAAGAACAAAATCATCTAAATACTCATGAAAAATGTTATTCATTAAGCACATAACTGTGGCAGGAGAATTGGTCAAACCAAAAGGCAAGACCGTGCACTCATAATGCCCATAATGAGTCTTGAAAGCAATCTTAAATATATCCTCTTCTTTTATGTGGATTTGGTGATAACCAGACCTAAGATCTATTTTAGAAAAGACCGTAGCTTCATATAATTTCTCTAAGAGCTTATCTATCTGGGGAAGAAGATATTTGTGCTTTATGGTTTTCTTATTCAAGCCTCTACGACCGACACATAGACGATTAGTTTCATCTTTCTTCTTTTGAAACAATATAGGAGCACCCCAAGGAGATAAACTAGATCTGATAAAATCTTTCTTGAGCATGAGGGACTATGCACTGAGTTCATTGCATATGGGATTAACCTCCTAGCCCCGATCTTAGCAAAGCTTTTTAATGAAGCGGTTTGTTTGGGATTTCCACACACTTGGACCATTAACACTATCTCACCCATCCACAAGGCTGGGGATCCCATGAGCCTGAGAACTACAGGACCATTATGATTGGACATGTCATGTCCAAGATTTATGCATCAGTACTTGACTCTAAGGTTAGCAGACTTGTAGAGTGTTGAGGACTCAGAGCAACAGGACAAGCCAGATTCCGTTGAAGCTTCAGCTCAGCATATTCTTGTTGTGTGAATCTACATGGAACCCTGACATAAGGAACTACCCCTGGAACCAACTCTATGGCATGATCAAGAGTTGAGGGGGAGGCATGCCAGGAAGAGCATCTGGAAAGACATCTGCATATTCCTCTAGAAGCTTCTTGACATAATCAAGTTTGTCATCTACTTCTAGGGACATGTCTTCTAAATTCTTGGAAATCACCATATACAATTGTGATCTGCCTTCTTAAGTTGGATGGTTGTAATCTCTTGTACAGTGCAAGTAATTTCTTTCCCGCATATGTCTCTCCATCTCTCCTCCTATTCTTGACTTTAATGACGTGGTTTCCACAATTAATTATGGCCCGAATTTTGGTAATTCCATCCATGCCAAAAATGACATCGTACTTACCTATGTCCAAAGTTTAAAATGTGTTTTCACTCATGACTCCTCCCAATTGGAAACCAAGATTTTCTATCACGCCACTTGTGAACTTTCTATTGCCACACTATCTCTACAAGTCAAATTCAAAACTTTCACTACTCGAGGGAACTGGAAACAATGGCTACTTCTCGATAAATTAAAAAAATTGTAATCTTTCCCAAAGATTACCCTTTTTACCCTTATCATGGAAGCTTGAGTATGGGCTTTTACCTGAATCTATCGTAGCAAAAATATACATAGAAAAATATGGAGATGTATCTTCCACATACTCTTCGATCATCTTAGCCTTCGCTTGAACCTTGGGATGAATTGTTTTGTTAGTATACTCAAACATCCTATGACCCTGCTCTCTACACTGATAACTAAGTCCCATCCTCCTAGCTCGTTCCAAGAACTTTGGATCTAGCATCATCTAATCCACTTTTCGCTCTAGACTTGGTTGCATTTTCTTTTCGTGGTTCCTCCCATGGCAATCGCTATTGTGAGAGGATTACCAAAAAGTGAGCGAGGAAAAGTGAGCGAACCAAAAAAAGCGAGCAAGAAAAAGTGAGCGAGCCAAAAAAAGCAATCAAAACAAAACAATAATAGACTGACAAATCCTTATTTTAGCAACTTTTTAAGTTCTTCAGAAGTCCATGAGAGAGTTGGACCTATGTCATTGCCAAGGCATCATTAGTAAGGACACACCCTATCTTTGCTCACTTTTACTCATTCAATTTTTTATAATCCTCCATAATCAAGTTCTCTCTCTCCACCAACATAAGTGAGATCACCAATGAAATCTTCCACACAAGTCAAAAGTTTCATAGGACTTCTTGAATGGAATAGTCCACATTGCATGCATGTGCAAATGCTAAAACCCATGTTTTTCCCTCCCTAATGAATCACTTTTACATCCCAAGTACACCCCTTTCTTTAAAATGAATTAAATTCCAAAACAAATCAATCTTTGCTTATAGAAATCAATGCGAGAAGCCAAAATAGACAACATATTGACATGGTCCCTATTAGGTAAACTTTCGTCTAGATCTGATGCAAGAAATTGGCTAATTGTTTATTAAATTCACATTTGATGCATGCAATTTTACTAAATGAAGTTTTGTTTACAAAATTCACATTTGATGAATGAAGTTTTACTAAATGGTGCAAAAGGTCATGATAATCATCTAAATCATGCCTTGCCATTCGTTTTGATATGTAGCATGACCCCATTTGGATTTGTAAATCAGAAGGTACAAGACTTCAAAATTCTCATCTTTTGGGCCAAAAGAGGGAACGCGTTAACCTGTTGTGAATGCAGAGAGAGAACACCTAAAAGCTTATAATTTTCAATGTTAACCGTAAAATGTTAACACCTTCCCCCCCCGAAAAAACAGTGCTGATTATATTACTTCGAAAAAACAAGATACAAGGGGTCAGTTTTGCAGCTGACGGGTCTGCATTCACAAATTGGACGCAGCCCTAAGAGGAAACAAAAGCTCTCTCTCACGGAGGGATCAGGCGGGTGTGAATAAACAGCCACAGAGGCGGTGAGTAGCGCCACTGAAGGCCCTGAGAAGTATGCTCGAAGAAGAGGCCCTGCGTATCCCAATCTCGGAGGAAACGTCTCCGCTTCTCCCGGCCAGCCCGAGAATCCCCCTGGATCTGGTCCCACTGGCCTCTGAGCATGTGGATAATCTCGCTCCAGATGTCGGCCATGACCTGGGCAGTCGAGAGAGAGGTACCTCCGAGGATCTGTGCGCAGCGCGAGGTCCAAATGTGCCATCCGACGATGCTGCTAATAATCTCCCAGACTGGCTGCCACACCTAAGATCTTGTGTCTACCTCTGCCAAGTGCTGCGGGATGCCCTCAAGCGGCCCCCAAGTCCCGTGTGTGATAAGGAACATAGGGTCCTGCGGCTCTGCCTCGAATAACTGATGATAGCCAGGTGTGGTGCTGCACCAGCAGAACGCACCCCAGGTGATCAAACCTAACTCTGGTGCTGCGCGAGTAAGGATCCCGAAGGCCCACCTCCACACGTCCTGGGCGCGAGTGCAGCTCCACAGGCAGTGCTTTGGTGACTCCTCGTCCTCATGACAAATCTGACAGAGACCATCCTGACCAATCTGCTGCAACCAGCTCCCCACTGGAAGACCCTTGTGGGCGAGTAGCCAAAGGAAGTAGGAAATCTTCCGCGGCTGCCAGCTCTCCCACAAGGCCTTCCAGAAGGCCTACAAAAATAGCCTGGAAATACCTTGAGAATACCAACTGGGCCGTTGGGTGGGTGGTCTGCTCTGCATCCTTCCGAAAAACGCTCTTGCCCAGTTTCATGCTGTAAGCGAAGAAAGGGGTCAGCCCCTGGTCTGCCACAACCTCTGGCCATCTCCACTCTCCTGGGTCCCAATCGAGCTCTGGCAGGGCCCGCCCCTCCCAAAGCCAGAGGCGCCATAACTGCAGCTGATCCTGCTCTATACTAGGATCGATCCACCAAACCTTCCCCATGAGGCCTACGACACGAACCCTCTACCACGAGAGAAGGGGGTCGATGAGCGCACCCTCTCTCCTGAGACGGCCATCCCCCGAAACGGCGAAGAAGGAAACAGAGGTGTCATCCAGCCGGCCTGCAAGAACCAGTGGATGCCACGAGGGGTGAACTGTCCAAGCCAACGGGCATCACCAGGCATGAGGATCTGAATCTCGGGTGGAACCAACCAACCAACCGGTAGGAATCGCTCCATCTATCTCTGTGCGCCTTGCCTGAGCTCCACGGACACCTTCGGCTGTAGCTGCTAGAGCAGCGGTCTCCAAGTGTCTGTAAGTGTCCCTCCAAACTCGAAGGGATCGGGCCGGCCCCCGCGTCCAGCCGTCCCACAAGATATGCGACCTCTCCCCCAGCTGAAGGCCCAAGGCATCTCTGACTTGATCGTTCCAGATGAGCGGCTGGCGGTCGATTTCCTCCTGACTGCTGGGAGGCGACTGGAGGAGACTGAGACAGAGTCGCCTCCATACCGTGAGTAGGCTATGAATGAGCGGGGATCAGGGGCGGGTAAGCGGTGTAGAGGTGAAGATCCATCTGAAGGACGGTAGCCACTCTCCTCCTCGACGCGGGGTGCAAGAACTGATCCCCTGCTGAAATAACATCTTCCACGTTTGCCCCCCCGGGGTCAAACCGCGTATAACTAACTTGCCCAGCAGGGCCTGACTCTAAAGCTCAGGATCAATGACCCCCAAGCCACCCTCAGCCTGCGGAAGAATGATTGTCTGCCAGGCTACCCTGGCTCTGGTATTTCTGAGACCATCCCCCCAGACCATAGGAAATTCCGGACCATCCTCCTGAGCTGTGCCACGCAGGATCTTGAGAAGCACCAACAAGAGGCCACATACCAGGCCGTGGCCAGGAGAACCTGGTTAACTACAAGAGCATGACCTGCAAGAGAGAGCTTAGTAGTACTCCAAAAAGCCAGCTTCCATCGTATGGAATCTAGCACCGGGAGAAACTGCTGAGCTGGCGTGATGTCCAGGCCGACCTGAAAGCCAAGATATCTAGTAGTCTGCCCCTGCGGGATCCATCTGAAACCCAAAAACCTCCCCCACTGTGAGCATGCCCCAGGGTTTGTGAGAAAACCAACTGATTTGTTCCAGTTGATTTTTGCACCGGCTGTCGAACAGAAGACCTCTAAGGCCAGCCTCACCCTCTCCAACATCATCTCATCATCCTGAACATACAGCGCTGTGTCATCTGCATACTCCGAGTCGAGGAGCTCCGTGTCCTCCCTGATGGGAAGGCGAACACCCCGGATCCCTGTCGATCTCGCCCGAAGATAGTGTGTCATCGCCTCGGCAAAAAAGAGAAACAGGTAGGGAGCGAGTGGGCAACCCTGACGCACTGATCTCTCCAATCGAAATTGCTCTCCCATCCTGCCGCCGATGATGACCCTGCTGGAAGCTGTCCTGTATAACACTGAGATACCCTGAATCCATCCCACTGGGAATCCAAGTCTCTCCAAAGTACCCTCCAGGAAGGACCAGTCCACTCAATCGTAGGCCTTCTCAAAGTCGAGAAGTAGGATGGCTAAATGCGACCCGCTGTGCTGAGCCCACTCCGTCGCCTCTAAGAAGGTGAAGACAGCCTGTCTGAGTGTCATGAATGAGGTTAGGGAGTAGTGGCCGAACTCTGGCGCTGATCATCTTGCCAAGGATTTTATAGGTAGTGGTGAGGAGAGTGATCGGGCGCCACTGACGGATCTCCTGTTGATCCCCCCCCTTCGGGAGATCAATCCCGAAGAGAGGCTCTCTAGCATATGTCCGCTGCTAAAAATCCTCTGGAGGGCTGCTAGGAGGGGCTGATGAATCTGATCCCAGAAAGTGGTGAAGAAAGCTCTGGAAAGCCCATCCTCACCAGGACATTTCTACCCATCGATGGTCATCAAGGCCTCCTGCATCTCGACAGTGGTGAACGGTGCCATCAGCGTCGTCTGCATGCTGGGCTGAACAAGGGCCGGGATGTGCCTCCACACCTCACGGGAACATCTAGTGCGGGGGGCAAGCTGCTCCTGCTGGAAAAGAGTCCTGTAGAAGTCGGTAGCCAACCCCAAGACCTCCTCCTGATCGGTAATGATGTGACCCTCCGCTGTCCTAAGACTCTGGAGTTGGTCACCTACTGCCCTCTGGCCATGCGTCCTGAAGAACTCTTTGCTCATCCGGTCGCCCTTCCGAGCCCAGTAGGAGAGGGAGGCGTGATAAGAAAACTCTGAGCGACGCCGGAGAGTCTCCTCAAGAAGGGCTCTGGCTCGAAGGGCCTGGATCCGAAGCTCCTCCGAACCCGGAGTTGCCTGCTGGAGCCGCTGAATGGAGGCGAGGTCCCTACGAAGAGCTCTCTCTCCGCCCCACCACTCCTGGCGAACCTGAAGGGCTGCGAGCTGGCAAATTTGGCTGGACTCCTGTAGAGCCTACGCCATCGACTCTACCAGATCCACGCACTCGACCCAATCTCTGTCCCAAAGGCTATTGATACTATTGCGCACCTCCTCCCTAGAGAAGATGGAATCAGGAATCCTGCACGAACAGGTAGGAAGGGACTGAGATGCCGAGTCTAGTGACAAGAGCAGTGGCGTGTGGTCAGAGAGGTCAGAGAGCGTCGTCCTTGGCACTACACCCACCTGACCACCTCTGCTGATGGCCCAATCACTGACATAGAATCTGTCCAATCTCTCCAGGAGTCTGCCCCCTTCCCTGCGGAAACCCCATGAGAAGTCCGAGCTCTCGTGCCATCGGCGGAAGGACGGGTCTCTCCAGTTGTCCCTACCTCCTGTCAGACTGCTCTGCCTGAGCTATACTTGTAAACTCTGGTCCTCTGCCCTGCTGGTCCTTCTGAACATTTGTATAGGGAATCCTCAAATGCCATCCATCATAGCCTGTTGGAAATAGAAAAACATATAGCAAAGGCATGTAAGATCTATGCAAATTGGATATTCTTTTGTAACTCCCTTGTGTAGTACATAGTAAAATATCACGACAACCAATGTTTTGTTTATCACCCTGGCCAATCATGATTCCTACAATCTCAATTGTTGCTGAGGGAGTTGAGTACTGCTTTGATGGTATCTTTCTCTCATATATTGTCATTTTCAACTCGACACCTCGATTCTCATTAGGCATTTGCCTGACACACTTTAAACCTTGTGCAAAGGGATTGAATTCGTGCATCATATGTTGTAGAGATTCAAGTATTGCTTGATCGAAGTCATTCATTACGGCCAAATGATTTTGTAACTCATGCTCAGAGTCTAATACATATAGTTGAGCAAATTGAGGCCTGTGATTGTGTGTTGCATATGGTAGTAAGGATCCAATCCTTTGATACATAGAGCCATGAACTTTGAAATTGTAAACTCCACTATTTTCAACA
This sequence comes from Dipteris shenzhenensis, assembly GCF_047967505.1. Classification (NCBI taxonomy): domain Eukaryota; kingdom Viridiplantae; phylum Streptophyta; class Polypodiopsida; order Gleicheniales; family Dipteridaceae; genus Dipteris; species Dipteris shenzhenensis. The sequence goes on along the minus strand of NC_141620.1, from coordinate 11,613,587 downwards.
AAGGAATGGTCAATCTTTGCACCCAATGATGTAAAAGCCAAGGCATTGTTATAGGCATGGATATGGCTACGGAATTTTTTGCTAATGTCAATATCTTGGGCATGAGTTCTATCTTTTTTCTCACACTTCCAGATGTAAGCATGGCAAAAGTGACACTGATAAGACATAGAACCCAAAAAATGTATGGAGACATTGGAATATATGAGAGGACACATTGAAGGATGCATGCCTTCCAAAGGAGGTAGTTCGTGTAGAATTGATAATAATCCTTCTTTATTGTGATCGAAAACATAATGTAGAACATCTTTGATGTCAATACTCATACCAACTTGATGACCATGTTGATTATCTTGCATTTTTGTATGCACAGCATGATCAGCCTCAACATGTACATAAGTTTGATCAACATATGTATTGGAACAGACATTCCTTGCTGTTGTATTTTGTGTTTGAAGAACCTTTGCTCTAGCCATGACTCTTTTCCTAGCATGGAAACGTCGATATCTTCTACTGGCCCTCAACTTATCACCCAATGTCATAAATGAATGGATTATATATTGAGGTTCAATTTCTCCTTGCATTGAATTACACATTTCCAAAGCAAGCATAGCTTTTTGTCTTTTCAAACTTGTTCTTCTTCTAGCATGATCACAACGTAAGGATCGGGTGTTATCTAGCCATGATAGCAAATGTTGAACTCGTCTTCTTCTCTTTCGAGTTTCAAGATCAACTATCTGAGATGGAATCCTCCTTGAAGGATGCATTGAATACATTTTTTATTTCTGTCACCTATATTTAGGAATACGAATCAAGATAATTTAAAAGAGAGCATGATTGTAATTTATTGCTCAAGGTATCAACATGTGAGAAAACTTAAAGAGAATGATGAATACTCTTTAGAATGCAAAATATCAAAAGGTACAAACATTGTGATAACATCTTTTCTTGTTTTGTCCTCTCATAGAGCTTTCCCCATTCTAAAAGGAGTGCATTAAATTTATTTAAAGGGCAGTCATTGTATTCTCACAACTCCAACTCTTCCAATTTACTTTCTCTTGCCCTTGGTTGCTTTTGACTTCAATGTTGTTACATTGAATGACATTCCCAGTGTCCTTAGTCTGATGACATGCTAAATCGCTTACAATAGTTTGAACTTGCATGATATGAGAGTTTGTTGCATTCAACGTTTTAAGATTTTTAAAAAAAGATTGGGTTTTTTTTTGTTTGTCCCAAAGAAGCCAATTTGTGACTAACTAGGCTTCTTGCTTTCCTTCTACATTGGAGAAAAGCCTTAACAATCCCAGCTCCACTTTCTCTTTTGTTGTTTTTAGGTTCAACTTCATTTTTTGGTAGATCTTTAGACAAGAGATTTTCTACTTCAATGGGCTTAATGTCTTCTTCATATGTAGATTTTACAATTTCTTCTTCCATATTGTGCATAAGATGTAGAGTTGATTATAATCATTACGCATGAAAAATCAATGTTATTTTTTCCATATGGTGCAAAAAATTTAGACTTGATCATATGATGCATACTATTATTCAAAGAAGCTTACCTGGTAATGTTGTGTGTTCGATCATGCTGAGAATATTCAATTGAGCTAGTGTTATTCAATAAGTTTTTCCTGGATGCACATTACAATCAACACATCATTCATTATACTATGAAGAACATGCAAATTTTTCCAATAATGAAAAGAGAAAGAGATCATAGTTGCTGGTGATTTCACCCCCCTCACGAACACACACACATACACACATAGAGAGAGAGAGAGAGAGAGAGAGAGAGAGAGAGAGAGAGAGAGGCTCCTTCGGCACATGCATTCTTAAATTGCTTATCAATTCACCTTGCATACTTGGATTGGCTTTTGAAATGTTGGCTTAATTTTAACCCATGGCTCTGAGACCTTCCGTCTCCTCTTTTCATTCTATTGACCTTCCATCTCCTCCTTCCTCCACTTTTATCTCCTCCATTCCATTGACCTTCTGTCTCCTTCTTCCTCCCAAAGTTACTCAAAGCATGCCGCTTGTCTTTCCATCTCCCTTCCTCTCCAAGCCTCCATCCAAGAGCTTCTTCTTTGTGATACATGGCAAGCTGAGGGCAAGATCTTCTCCTCCAAGTTGCCACATGTCCTCTCTTTTCTTTTCTAGTGTCCATGGTTAATAGGTTAAAGATGTCCTCTTTTTTTTTTCTAGTATCCACGGTTATTAGGTTAAAGATATTCATATGCATATAGCAAGTCCCCCCCCCCTCGCGAACACCACACACACACACACACATACACAAAGAGAGAGAGAGAGAGAGAGAGAGAGAGAGAGAGAGAGAGAGAGAGAGAGAGAGAGAGAGAGAGAGAGAGAGAGAGAGGCTCCTTTTGGCACATGCATTCTTAAATTGCTAATCAATTCACCTTATGCAAGTTAGAATTTGCACCATATATTTGTGTCACTGAATACATAAAAGATCATTAATAAAATTATTCTAAACTTGAAACATTTTTGTTTATATCTATTAAATAGTTAAATTTATATTTCTAAAATTTTATATTTTTGGGATATTGAAAGAGTATTTAATATTTACTTTTTATATAAAATTTGGATTTCTCTCATTCCTACATAGCTAGATATTTTCATCCAACCATTGGTATGAAGGATTCATTAACAATGTGTACATCAAATTGTTTTGTATAGTTATGTATGTGATATGTTATTTGTTTACCCTTGGAATAGTTTATGATAACAAATATGTTGACGCAATTACAAATTGCATCATCATAATTTATTAATCTAAGAGAAAGTGCAAGTAAGAAGCGTGCTATAGTTATCTTTTCCGTTGGTATCAAAGCTCATTGTAATTGAGACAATTGACCTTTTTTGTTCTCAAACTTTGATTTTCTAACTTTGAATAACATCTTGAAAACCTAGAATTAAACGAAAAATTTGGTGAGAATTCAAATAAAATTAAATAAAAATCATATCAAATAAAAACTTTTATCTAATTTGTTTTTGAAAATACATATAAATATATAAGCTGTAATTTTTATGTAAAAATACTAACATATGGTGCATAAAATTTAGACTTGATCATATGATGTTATTCAAAGAAGCTTACCTGGTAATATTGTGTGTTCGATCGTGCTGAGAATATTCAATTAAGCTAGTGTTATTCAATAAGTTTTTCCTGGATGCACATTACAATCAGCACATCATTCATTATACTATGAAGAACATGCAAATTTAATTGCAATAATGCCAAAAGAGAAAGAGATCATAGTTGTAGGTGATTTCACGGTGTTGTCTACGCCTAATGCATTGACCATCCATTTTGGCCTCTACCTCGTGAGTACCCTCTCAATTCAAACCTAGCTATGGCGTCCTACTAATGTAAAAACATTCTCAATGTTGCAAAAAAAAGGGGAGGATGGACCATCCTTCAGTTGGCAAGCTATGGTGTGCTCATGTTGAAAAATTATTTTGCAATTCTCGATCCAAATGAGTACACTGGACATATGAGATACAAAAGAGCCCCACGGAATCAATATGCGTTTCTTACTAGGGACACTCAAAAACTTTGGTAGGTGAATAATGTGGTGATGGGCAAGGTACCGACTAAACTTAATAAGAACTTACGTAGAAAGAAGATTAACTTGGTGGAGAATCGGTGGTGGAGAATCGGATGGAAGATTGAAGCGAGCTGCTATTGCTGTGGCTGATGGATTTGCTATGGAGAGGTAAGTAGTGTTGTGTATTGCGGTTCTAGTACTGATTTTGTTGTGTTTTGCAGGGTTGAGAAGAAAGGTGGTAGGCTGAACATCATAGTCTTTGAATCGTCAATCGATTGAATCATTAATCGATTGAATCATCAATTGTAGGCTGAATTGTCATAGTCTTGAAATCCTGACACGTTGCAGCTCCTCTCTCCTCCATCCACCCCTTTTTTTTTTGGCCTGTGGTTAATAGGTTAAAGATATAAGGGTACACGAACGATGACCAAAGGTCGAAGAACAGTTTCCACTAAACTCGAGCATTCCATTACACAGACACAGACATAGACACACATAGACACACACACACACACACACACGACTTTTTGGGTATTTTTCCTTATGGAAATTATAGTATTTAATATCATGAGCTTCTTTAGGGGAGGCACCTGTGCACTTGGCTAGGTGTGGCTTAGTAGCTCGCAAGTAGTGTTCATCGAATACCTACAAACCATATACAATGAACTTGCAACATTTTTATTTTCACCATAAAAGGCGTTTTCTCAATTTGGTAAAATGTGCAAAATGTGAGGCAATTCAGTTATATTTTAGTTTAAAAAAGGCCAAATTCTCAAGAAAAAAATTAGAAGATGTGAAACCCGAAGTGTTGTGATGTGGTGAGAAAAATGTGATGTGTGAACACGAGTGTTGTAAAAGTATGTGATATGAAGTGTGAATCTTGTACAAACTAGTGTTGCAAGAATAAAAGGAGATGATGATCCTCACAACGAAGTTGCCTCCTGATGAACTCTCGCTACTCCGCTTTAGTTTGTTTTGGCTCGCCCTCGATCAATCCACTCCCCTCCGCTTCGCCTTTTCTTTCATCTTTGCCTTCTTCCTCCTCATCCTCTCTCCCCTCTTCTCCCTCGCCCTCGTCGCTTGCCCCCTTTGCGACTCTCCCCATTTCCTTCCCTTCGACGCTTTCGTCCAAATCTCTGAGGCTTCTTTGGCTGCCATCTCCTTTGCATGCCTTTCCCACAATTTGCGCACTGACGGCCTTCCACGACTCTTGTTTCTTGATCAGATACGCGAAGACACTCTTGAGGTTCAGAACGGTTACAAAGCAGAGATCAGTGTACGTGAAAATGTGGCTTGACTCGCGAGCGATTGTTGTTTTAATATTTTCTAATCTTGACATTAAATTGGACGATTTTAATGCTGGTAATCTTATAACTTTGCCTATCATTTTACTATGCCTTGTATGACTTTATTGCGGAGGTAAACGACTACCTTTATCTTTTCCGCGCACGCATTCTTGAAGTACCTAGTCTTTCTTCCAGTTAGGATTCTATGGACCTACTTTAATTGAATGCAAAAATATATTATAAAGTAAGACTCCCAATCGCACAATCAGAACTGGCAAATGCAAGCATCTTTTCCAAAGTTCACTATCATGTCGTAGCCCCATCCATCTCAAGTCAACAATCACATGAAAAAAAGGCAGAGTACAATGGTAAAGCCTGGAAATTGATCCGTGTCATGAAAACACAACATTGTGGATTAGTACTGTTTGATGAATTCGTCAAAAAGTTTGTTCGAGGAACAGGTCCAACCAATGTTGCAAATATATTTGTAGAATATTTCAGTTAGAAGACATATAACGTCTGCTTTCACTGGATTGTGTTATTTTACCGTAGATTATTGTGATGTTTTGATGGAATGTTATTCAACGAAGATTACTATGATGTTTGGACATGCTAGTCAACGACAGATGTATGAGAATGTTTCCACGTTTCTACGCTGCTGCTTTGGGAACGTCTTGTAACATCCTAGTTGGCCTTTTGTCTGCAGAAAGCCTTTCGGCTGCTTGCATCCATTCTTTCACCAACCTTTCTGGTGGAGCTGGTCCACCAAGTTTGGTGGTTCATGTACGCAAGTGTACAGTTTCCATTCATTCAGAGTTCAGTTGTAAAGAATACGCTCATGTGTTTTTCCATAATGGTAGACAGCTTTTTTCCTTCATCCTTGTATTTTGTTTCGTTTGATGTGTTATCTACAAAATCTTCGCTTCAAAGGCTACATTAAAATGCTGGAGGGTGCACCAGAGGTTTCCATAATCTTGCGGGAACACATGCGTTTAGGGCAGGTCTTATCACTGCTCATGATAACTTCTGCATCCGGGAAGGTGAATTTTTTCAGAGCTGGTGACTTGGCGGTAATACATTTCTCTAGCATATGTTTTGTTGTTTACTATAATTGAGTGAATTTGATCTTTCAAATTTTAATTATTCTCTCTATCTTCTGACTCTATGAAACAAGGTTTACAGATCTTCTGGTAACAGATTAGTAAATGATGACATATTAGAAACCTGTGTTTAGGACTTACATCGAGGAATTTCAGCCCAGTACATTGTAGAGAAATGGGGTCTAATTCCAAGCTACCTATGTGGGATCGAAATTAGATAAAGTCCAGGGACCTTAAGATTTCAGTTAGTAGGCCCCATGCATCTAAAGAGGAAAGAGCATAAGGTTGTTAATATGGACTGCAGGCATAAGAACTTCAATGTGGGATCTTGTGTTTGAGGAAGATAAAATGCCTAAGGAGATCATAAGTGTGCTGATTGATCTAAGACTCACATGGTATCCAATGGGAATGTGTCTGTTACACCGGATAGGCACTGAAGAGAATTCTGAACCTCAGTCTCTGGAATGTGGCTTCAATGCCAATTGTTGCGGCTAACCTACCCCTCAGAGTCACTGCTGCTAACCCGCATGGTTATGCAATAACACATGGCACTCACGGTGGACTGTGCGAATCCACAACAGATATCCATCCCCTATGATAGATACAAATAGTGCATGTGCATCAATGCAACAATCATTTTGGGCATAGCCTCGGCAGAGAACCAGGTGCTGTAACCGGACAAAACAAGAACGAAAGTGTCTTTCATAGAAGAGGCCCCTCAACGTTCAGTGCTCTAATACCCAGTAAGATGAAAGCTATCAACTAAATCACAACTCAGCAGGTATTGTAGATTTGCAGAATGTCATAAAAGACTGATAAGATCTGTCCAACAATAGATCAGCCAAAAGATACAGACGAAATTTCAAAAGCTCCCACGTTATATCACTAGAAAGATGGGAATATAGAGAAGCTATTACAAACACATGAGCTTACTTAAGATAAATGCCATGAGATGGTCCTATCCGCTCATGCTGAACCATGGGGACATACAACTTAGGATTCCAATCAAGACACTTTGATCGACATCTAAGTCTCTGAGTAAAGCTCGAGACAATTTCATTCTCATCCTTAACGCATAGAAAGAATCTACGATAAATATTGACAGCAATCAATATCTCTGGAACCACCTGTGGGGGGTGCCCAAAAGCATGACTCAATTCCAGGAGAGACAAGGTTATGCCAGTGTTTCATGAAGTCAAACAAATTAGCCTCCCTTTCCATGAGGACAGATGAAACTCGTGGCAGATAATAAGCTTCTTTGGGCCACATTTTTCATCCACATACAGCCCAGGTCCTGATACCATCTTGCATAACCCAACCTCCATATTTGATTTTAAGAACTATTGATTCATTAACAGGTCCCTCATATCTCAGAGTCTCCGATCTTCGGAAACTAGGAACGATCGAAGAAAACATAGATAGGATATGCTTCCCATCAGTCTCCTTGCAGGTCTTGGAGTTTTACCCCCCTATTAGTCCCCATTCTCTGAAGGGGGAATGGCAAATTAAATTCCTTGGTAACTATGATGTCAGCAGCAGTCAGCCCTACAGCAGGAAGTTGGCCCTGTCACATAAGTTTACTCAAGGTCAATTCAGGTCTTGCAGAGGGACTGCCTATTAAAGAACCCCATCACCTCATTCTAGATCATTAACTTCAGCACTCAGCAGGACTTCATCGAGCCTGTAGTAGGTCCCTTTCCACTCAATCCTCACAGGAAGGATCATCTTTCATCTACACCTGTATAAATCAGCATATTGGCATCAAGTAATGAGGTGCCAGTTGCATCCAGTGACTGCCTCTTGTATCCTCACTCATGTATGCAAGTACTTGTACTAAATCTGTTTCAGCTAGCAAGAGAGTTTGAATAGCCTACATGCCCTAAGGAAACTCTAAACCACCCACATTGTGTTTTTTGATGGTTCTTACTGATTATAAAACTCTTATACAATATGTGTGATATCTTCAATAGAAAATCTGAATTCAATCGCCTTTTTTAATCCATGGTGGCATCACTATTCCTTTCTTCTTTTGCGACTTATTGCCATTTACAGATCCAGTACAATAATTATAGAATTAGTTTAATCATACAACACTGGAAATGCAGTCAAGTATGTGTTATCCAACACTCAGTCTGTAGAAGAGGTTTCGATGTCGGACATAGTTGGTCTATAGTTGTTGAGATATGGTGCCATGAGCACATATTAGAGAATAAGGTATGGTATAGGAAAGAATTAAAGTAGCTACCCTAGGATGTGGACTACATGATGTGGAGATGTGGATCGAGGACATCCACAAGGAGAGATGTGGATTAGAGGATCCCACAAGTGTTGACTATTCTAAGGGCGCTCTCTATATAAGAAGCCTATCATGTATTGTTGATTACACATTACAATAGATTGAGTTTGCTACCCTATGTCTCTCTTGTGGTGCTTCGATCCTCCTTGATCCCTCACTTTGACATGGTATCAGAGCTTCCTTGCCTTCTGTTGAGGCATTGTGATTCTTGAGAGAGTGAGAGTAATCGAGAGTCTAAGAGTTCATTTCCGTTGAGAGATTTTCGTTCATTTGATTGAAAGATATTTTCGTTCATTCTATCTCTTCTAGTGAGAGAATTCTTCCTTGTTCGAGTGAGAGAAAAGGGGTATTTGGTTGAGAGATTGTGTGTGAGAGAGAGCGCTTTCATTCATGATTGTTTGAGAGAGGAAGAGAGTCCACTCTCTGTGAGAGTTACCTTCTTTATAAGAGTCTCATTGAGGGAGAGAGTATCATTGGAGGGCTTTGTGAAGCAGCTCCTATAGCTGACTGGAAGCGGCCTATCGACCCACTGCCCCATGCAGTTGAAGCTCTAAGTCATACCTAACATATGGCGTCCCTGCCCCTCTACTCAGTACCAGGGCTTGCATACAAGAGAGCACTGATTGCGATTAGTGGTGCACATCTTTTGAAAGATGCAAGCTAAACACTCATCGGGGAGTAAAGCCGTATAGTCTGCTCCTGCAGCTCCGTGCGCCAGCTCCAGCAACTCTTGCCAGCAGCCAACAACAAGCTACAGCTAACTGAAATCTCTTCGTTGTTGAGTTGTAGAATCCATGATGTCTTCTTGCTTCACCTCCGAGTTGACGAACTGGGAGAATGATCTGTGGAGTTGTCTGCTTGCTTCATTTCTGAGCCGTTGAGAGCTGCAAAACTGCTTTTGACTGCAGAATCCGTGGCGTGTGCGCGTATATGAGTAAGAGGATACTTTTTTTTTTTTTGGGACAAAGAAAGGAACCTTCTATTAATGCTTGAAAGATTTCATTGAAGACAACAGCCTCGAAGGTGCTGAGTATGAAAAAACCGAAAAGGGGAGGATTTGATCTTGTAACTCACATCTGACCACCTTGCAGTAGTCAATGTATCATGGCACCAAGGGGAGGTGTTGAGATATGGTGCCATGAGCATATATTAGAGGCTAAGGTATGGTATAGGAAAGAATTAAAGTAGCCACCCTAGGATGTGGACTACATGATGTGGAGATGTGGATCGAGGATATCCACAAGGAGAGATGTGGATCAGAGGATCCCACAAGTGTTGACTATCATGTATTGTTGATTACACATACAATAGATTGAGTGTTTGCTACCCTATGTCTCTCTTGTGGTGCTTTGATCCTCCTTGATCCCTCACTTTGACAATGCTTTCGAAACATGCAAAATTTAAAGAAAAGTCTTGTAATTGTTACTTGAAAAGTGAGATATTTTTGCAGGTATGCTCAGCAGTTCAGTTGATTGGCTTTGGCATATGTTTGCATGGAGCAGCTAGGATCACTCATAGGGCATAAAAAATAGTTGCTATTGTCAGCCAATGGCATGCGATGTCAACCTGTCAAAATTATGCTGTCACAGCCCCAGATACTTCAGATAATGGGGTTGAATCATATCAAATTCTGGGTGAAGATTCTGACAGTGATTTGGTCTTAGCTCTCAATATGTACTCAGCTTTTGATAAAAAGACAAAGGATGACCTTGCTTTTTTTCAGATGCGACAGGCTCTTGTTTAGTTTCAAGCTTTGTTTTAGTACAATTGATTGTCCTTTTTAATTTATAAACTTATCTTTTTCTATGTGGATTCTACAAACTTGTTTATTGAAGTTTATTTACGAAATTTCAATGAACACGTGCACTTCGGATACAATTTCCAACACATCACTATAGAAATTGACTTCCACGGACTGCATATACGTGATTTTTTCTCTTTTCTGTCTGACAACTTTATGATTTTTATATTTCAGTATTGTATCTACAACATGATCAAGCTGGTATCTCACTTTATGGATATACACTGGATCGGAGTTTTCTTTATGCATTGGCTAGTATGGAGCTGTCTCTGATGCTCTTCATTTTAGGGTTAACAACTGGAATAGATTGATGGTGAACCCTTGGTGGAAACATCATCGTGCTAACTTTATGAATGTTCAGGAGATATAATATAACTTTCTCATCAAGGAAGTAAAGGATGCCATAAATGAAGCTTGAAAACTTAAACAGGTTTTACTTCAGCTATATTAACCAAAAAAAGACTGATCATCAAACCTAATGCAAGAGCAATCAAACTGATTTTGAGAGTGTTGTATGATTTGCTGAAAACCTTTTTTGAAGGGATTTTTTGCATCCTGACAAATGCTATTTTCTTGTTTTTGTAAGTCACAATCTGAAATCCTTTGTTTCTAACCCCTATGTGGCCGTATTGGGTTGCAATTGCTTATCTACAGCACAGCTCTGTTGGAATCAATATTTTTGGTTTTTTCCTTGACAGGGCCTCGATTGGTTTGATATGCTAATATCTATATATTTATATGTTTATATTGATAAAGCTGAAATTTATATATTTATATTTTAAATTTCTAGATTGCATCACATTCAATGTACAGATGTAGTTCTACAGCCTTCTCAACTTTCAAATGCTACAACAGAATGGGCTACAAATTGAAAGGACAGATGCACAACAAGTCATATACTGATTATGGTGCTGACTTTTGGGATGTAGCTCATTGTAACTTTGAGCTAATTAAAAATACTAAGGTGGATTTTGAAGCTTGTTTCATATGATGGATGTTCAAAGATATCTTGAGATGTTTTATGGAAAGAAAAAGGAAAGCTATCTGGAGATTCCAACCAAGAGGGAATTCAAAACAAGGAGCAGTCCATTCAAATTTGCAACAAAACAAGTTGTATGAGAGTTTTCTAGTTTGTACGACCACCCTGTTGATTATTGAATTTGTGTGTGTATGTGCGCGCGCGCACGTTGCGTGCATGCTTGGGTGGGTGGGGAGGTGGTGGGTATGGGTGGATGCATACTATTAGCTGGAAAAGAAATCAGGACATGAGGCTAGACACTAAGCATGGCGATGCTCAAGGGCCATAGAGGAAAGGAGAACGTGAGGGCGAAACGTTATCATGGGAGGGGAAATGGAATTGGAAGGGGAGGCAATGAAGAGGGAGACTATGGCACGAGGGAAAAGGGAGAGGGGGAAGAGAAGCATGTACACGATGATGGAGGAATGTAAAGATGGAAACATCAAGGGAAGAGGACCATGCTTTCTTTGAAAGGAAGGGAATGGGAAAATCAAAGTACTAGCTAGGTGGCTTTACAAGAATGAGTGTGTCTCATCAAGGAATAGCCCCCTCCTTTTATAGCCAAGAGAGGGGCTCTCTGCCAATAAATGCATCCTCCCACATGTATGGTGTGTGTGGAAAAGTCTCCCATGTGGGCTAGGCAGTTACACACTCTCAATTCTGTGCGACAATCCTTTGCCTCATTTTTTAACATAAATCAAGCCCCATATCTCAAGTCTATGATACTCCCTTGGTCTCTCCCAATTTTATAATATGTTCAAACCTCTAGGAGGACAAGTGGAGGGTTGGCACAAGGAATCTTGCCACCTCATCCTACTTTCCCCATTATTTAACTTGCATCCTTGGACTATTTATACCTCCTCCACATGGGCCTATCCTATATGGAGGGAATAACCCAATATAATATCCATCTCCACCTATTTTATATTACTTCTCCCATGGACTTTGAGCCATATCTCACTGAATGCAGCCTAGGTGGAGGAGTGGCACATGGAGGAGCCATGCCACCTTACATTTTATAATATTACTACCATGGATTATGTACAACACACCTTATGGGTCCTCTTACGTGGAAGGGTGGCACATGGTCATGCCTTGCAACCTCAACCCTGGGCCCTATGCACACCATATTTTATTATACTATTGCCACACATACAAACACACACTCATATTTATGTTTTTTTTCCTTGGATAAATTTATCCATAATAGTTCCCTCCCCCAGGCAGGGAATGCACAGCATTTCCATGCCTGGGTCCATCACGCACAAAGAAGGGCTTGAGGTAACGCTTATTGATCACCTTCTTGCCATATGGTCCATGTAGCTCCTGAACTTGTACAGACCCAATTGCTACTTTCCTTGATGACTTTGTATGGACCGATCCACAGTGGCAGAAACTTCTTATCCATTTGGTGGTCCAATCTATTATCAAAGCATAGCACAACATCCCCCTCAGCAAAATGTCTTTCCCATCCCTTGTGAATCTTAGCATCCAAGTGGGCCTTTTGTCGATTCTTTTGGATCTCTGTTTGGTGTCGTGCAAGGCGTCCGATTTCATCTAGCTTCTCAAGTTGCACCAATCTGTTCATCTTCTGTCATCCTCTGTTCTTGTGCCAATCTCAAGGCTGGAATCTCTATCTCTAGTGGTAAAACTGCCTCATTTTCATACACCAACTCAAAAGGAGTGTGAGCTGTAGACGTTTTATGAGTGATGTTGTAAGCCCACATGGCTTCAGTGACCTTCTGATCCCACTGGCTCCTATTTCCTGTGGCCATTTTTCCCATGGTTTTACAAAGGAGGCCATTGGTCTACTCTGTTTGACCCATGGATGCTGGATAATAGATGCTAGAAGTGTGATGATCAATACCCATGCGGTCCATGAGTAACTCCACTGCCTCATTTAAGAATGGACTCCCATGGTTAGAGACAATTTCCATGGGTGTCCCAAACCTTGTGCAGATACGTTCAAATATGAAATTTAAAACTGCGTTACCATTTGCAGTAGGGAGGGCGATAGCTTCAGCATACTTAGTGATATACTGAGTGGCTACCAAAAGATACTTCTTTTTGCGGGCGGTCATGGGCAAGGGCCCGACAAAATCTATTCCCCACTTCTGAATCCCCACTTCTGAAATGGATGGATGAACATCACTAGGTGATGTTGCCCAGGACGCAAATCCTTTCTACCAAAGAATTGACATGGTTCACAGGTTTTGCAATACAAAGTGACATCTTTGAACAAGGTCGGCTAATAGTATCCAGCATGTAAAATCTTCTTAGCTGTATAGTCACTGGCATAGTGGCCTCCACAAAATCCATCATGATAATGCTTCAATACCTTAGGCACTTCATCTGCATCAATGGCCCGTCTTAGTACCCCATCCATGCCTTGACGGTACAACACCCCATCAAGGAGGGTGTAGCGCCTACTATCTCTGCGGATCTTCTTTCTCTCATAGCTAGTACTTTCTGGAGGAAAGGAGAAAGCAGTCAGAAACCTGTAGATACCACCATACCATGGATCCCTAACTTCTATGGCCGCTACAAGGGTTACATCAAGGCATTTCTCTAAATCAATCAAAGCATTCTTCAAGTTGGAACAACCCCCTTTTACAATTTTGAAAGAAAAATCATATTCTTGTAGAACTGCCAACCATTTGGCCAACCGGCCCATGGGATTTGGTGATTGAAGAACCTGCTTTGCAAGACCAGTGCTAGTGAGTATAATTAAGGACTTTCCAGCCACATAATGCTTAAATTTCTCAATGCAAAACACCAAAGACAAGGCATGCTTGTCAGCCTCTAAATAGCATCGCTCAATGTCGAGCAATTGTCGAGAAGCAAATGGAATGGGATACATGAATCGATCCTCCCCTTGCTGGAGAAGAATACCTGCGAGAGTGTGCTCACCAAACCCAGGATTGATATAGAAAGTCTTTGACCAATCTGGATTGCGTAGAATGGGTTCTGAAGCTAGAGCATTCTTAATTTATGCAAACCCATGATCACAATCGTCATCCCAAGAGAAATCAACCCCATCTTTTAATAGCATAGTCATGGGTCGTGTCAAAGCAGCATATTGATCAATGAAGCGGTGATAGTATCCTGCTAGATTGACAAATGAGCGTACCTGATGTTTGGTTGTTGGCGGAGAGAGCTTGAGGATAGCTTCTACCTTCTCAGGGTCAGGCTTGATGCCCTCGGATGAGACAATATGTCCCAGTAACCTCCCTTGAGTGGCTCCAATGGTGCATTTCTCAGGGTTGAGACTGCCATTTGCATCGTTGACCCTTTGGAAGGCCAATCTTACCTTCATGACGTGCTCCTTACATGACAAGAATATACAGAAATCATCTAAAAACTCCTCCAAGAAATCCCCCAAATAAGGAGCAAACACCATCTGCATAAATCTTTGAAAGGTAGCAGGAGCATTGGTGAGGCCAAATGGAATTACTTTGAATGCAAATGTCCCCCAGGGTGTGGCAAAATGTGGTTTTAAGCACATCTTCTTCGTTAATTCTGATTTGATAAAACCGAGAGTAACCATCACAGAAAGTATACATCTCATGACCACTTACCTTCTCAAGAATGAGGTCTTGAAAGGGCAGAGGATGATGATCCCTCTTGGTGGCTGCATTGAGTTTCTTATAGTCGATGCACACCCGCCACTTGTTGTTTTTCTTTGGGGTGACTACCACTGGTGAAACCCATTAAGTATTGTGAACCAGAACAATAAACCCAGCTTCTACAAGTTTTTGCAACTCTGAGCGCAAAACATCGGTCTGTAGGGGCCCTAATCTCTGATACTTGTGAGCCACAGGCTTCGCATCAGGCTTTAGCTCTATCTTGTACTCTATGGCAGTCACATGGCGAAGGTGGCGGTAGCTAGTTGCGAAAAGGTTAGGGAAATCTTTGGACATTTCTAGGAATTCATCTTTCTCACTTATAGTGAGGTCTGGGGAAAGCATAGATTCAAGCTGTTGAGGACTAGCTGTTATCTTTTCTGTAGGTGGCGAGGTTGGAGACACCCCCATCATGTAAATTTCCTCCTCTGAGAACTCCTCCCCCCCATTTGATTCTTCCATTGATTCAGAGACCGAGGATGAGAGAGTATCACTGTCTTGCTCCTCTTCTTCTTCTGGTTCCGTGGCACCTGGTTGCACTGGGATCTTCTCCTTAGAAGCACCAAAAGACATGTGTCCTGTCTTCGAATAACTGACTGCATCACTCTTTCTCAACCATGGTCTCCCGAGTATGGCTGGGTAACTCCTACCTGTATCTTCAATGTCCACTACATAGAAATTGACGGTGGTGGTCAACCCATTGACAGTGATGGGCAAATCCTCAATGACTCCTAGGGTGGCGAGTCGTCGACCATCTGCTACCTTGATTCGAGTGGAGGAACGCCTTGCACATTTCAAATTCAATTTCTTCATGATTCGGGGCACCATGATATTACATGCAGCTCCCCCATCAACACACACATTTTTGACATGGCAATTATCTATGATGACATCAACTGTGTGTGGGTGCCGATCAATTTCTTCAGAGATAGAAGATACCTCTCTTACCTTTCATTTTTTGTTTTTCCTCCTTGTTGAGAGACCTTGCTGCAGCTCACGTCTCACCTTAGGGCTTAATGGTATTAGGTGAGGGAGCGTGATGCTCAAAGATCGATGAGCAAGGTAGTGAACGACCGAATAGTCCTCTTGCCTTGAGCCGATGGGAAAATCCGAGGGCGACCACTTACGCCTGCGAGATTTTTTAGTCTTCTCTGTTGGTGGGTCTGCCATCTCAGCATCTGAGGGCTCCGAGAAGGACACCTTCTTCCTAGGGCGGCCCGGTCCATGGTTTGGAGAGGGGTCCGAGGTGGTACGACTTCTTTTCCCGAGGTCAAGTATCTCTACATTAGAATCCTCAGTGCCAGATTCACTTAGAAGATTCACCCTTAGCATATTGGGGCATTCCGTGCGATAATGACCCTTCTGGTGGCACTCGTAGCATACAACATTAGCACGGTCTCTTGGAGGGTGGTTGGCTTGATTTCTGATGCCCACCATCTCAAGCCAAAGATCATTTAGGGCCTTGGCTAGGTCATTGACTCCGGGTTCCTTAGTAGGAGGAGCCTCTTTAGCTGGAAAGGCCGAGGGAGTAGAAAGGAGGGGGGCTCGTGGGCGAGGCTGGGGAAATCTTCGAGGCGGAGGTTGAGGATATACTCCTTGTTGAGGGTAAGCATCTAAGGGAGGACCATACATTTGAGGTGGAGGCAGTGGATACATTCCTGATGGGGGGTGGGAGTATGCCCTCGAGTTAGACCTCCCAGGTTGTTGTTGAAAGAATTGAGGGGGTTGCGGAGGGACAATGATCTTCTTTGAAGCGGGGTCAGACTCAACTTTATCAAACTTTTGAGCAATCTCATGTGCTAGCACCATAGTTTCTAGATTCTTCCATTTAAGCTTGAGGCGGAATTTGTCACTTGCTCCTACTACAAGGTAGCCCAGCACATGCTGAGTCATTCCAACTTGAAATCCGGCATTGTCCTCCTGTGTGGCAATTACACGGTCCAGGAGCACGGTCGCTCGATCCACATATCGACGCGCCATCTCACCTTTTGACTGCTTCAAGTTTGCCAGCTATAGGTACACATTCTCCGGCTCCTCTTCTTTGCCAAAATACTCAATCATCGCTGCTGTCAACCTTGGCCAGCTTTGGCGAATGTCTTCGGCCTGCTTCTCATACCACACTTGAGCCAAACTCTCTAGAAATGTGGGAAGAACCAACAGCCATCTGTCTTCAGTAAGAAAGTTGAGAGAAACACAATGGCGCTTGAAGGCCACAAGATATTTGGATTTTCATCCACCCGTCTATAAAACACGAGAATGTCAGCCATGCTTGGAAGATGGAAAAGAGAGAGGCAAGACGAGGCTTATTTATGGACAAACAATAGAAAGAGGAAGCTTGAACTGAAAATCAGGTGAAGATACATCCACAAAGCACACATAGGCAGGGTAGGGTGTGACTGGTGTATTGTGAAAGACTACACGGGAAGAATCTTTAGCATAGAATAGCACATAAACAATCTTAAAAGGACCAACCCTCATGATATCACATCCATCTTTACAAGCGAGGGTTAGAGACGCGGCGCTGCATGAGGTTGTTCATCAAGGCAAACAAGAATGCCATGACAAATGTCAACAGTTGGAGAGCTTGCACATCACATTCAGCTTCTTCCAGTTCTTATAGTCGCCATGCTATTTCTTCAAGGGGTGTGCAGTCTGGCATCCGTCTTTTGAGCAATGTCCTTGAGGACCTTTCTGATGATCTTGCGAAGTCGGTGAACTCGTATCAAGTATGCCCAACACTTAGTTTCATGATGACCACAACCTTTGCATTCCTTACAAATGATCACCCTCCTTCGTGTGGCTTTGTTGGGGTGGTGCTTCCACTTGTGTCGTGCGTGATTGAAGTACAAGCTTCACATGCCAAGAAATCAGCAACTAGATTTCGAGCTCGAGGGATATGCTGAATTTTTACCTCTTTAAATTGGTTGCAAAGTTCTAATGGTTGTTGATGTCATGGAACCAAGCCTTTGCTCCGCACCTTCCACCTTCCACTAACTTGTTCACACACTAGTTGAGAATCTCCTTGCACTTCAAGTTGCTTGACGTGATGTTCTTGTGCCTTTTGTATCCCAAAAATGAGTGCCGAGTACTCAGCTTGGTTGCATGTACTTGCAAGTGCACACTTGCTATAACAATACTCCTCACCACTCGGTGAAGTGAGCTTCACAGCCATGCTAGCAGCCTTGGTCGAAGGTTTGTAAGCTCCATCAAATTGAAGGATCTAAGATGTCATCAGACCAAGACTAAAATTCAGACATCCCAAGTTTCTCGGTAGTCTAAGATAGGTAGAAGGAGAGGGTGGGGAGAATTCAACACTTGAGCCAAACGTTCAGCACCAAATAAACTTGCAATCCTTTGTTGATAGTTTATCTTTAGACCAAAAAGAATCACAACTTGAAGCTCGAAATGAGGCACAAAAGGTTGATTAGGTACAAATGGATTCCTTGGTCGAAACATTACCAACCATAGCTGAGGCCTAGAAACCTTTGTAGTGAGATTGAGAATAAACCATTCAGGACGAGCTTATCCACAGGAATTAACAAGCAAATGCACCAAATCTCCCCCCAAGCTTGGGGAGCATCCCACCCTTCGATGAAGGGATGAAGGACACCATTTTAATTACCTCTGAAGCAGCAAGTAGTTCGATCACTGCATAATGAATAGAATTAAAATCAAAGTTCTCCTAGCATATCAATAGTTCTTCACCCTGAATCATCCATGGTGTATCATCCCACCCGTCATCTCCTTGAACAATGCACTGGACAATCAGCCATTGAAGGTCGACATGAAGATCAAGGAAGAGATCTCGTGCATTGGTAGCCGTAAGGCATGGAGGACTAGGCACCAAATCCTTAAACGTGTCGAGAAGTGACATAAATATCCATCCTTCTCGTGTGGCGTGCATCCGTGAAGTGGACTTGAAAAAGTTCCGAATCGGCGATCTAGTAGGAGATGTGAATAGAGCACATGAAATGAAGTACTTTTGCTTTTTACAGCAAGAGTAAACTCCCCACGGTTAGAGAGTCACAATTCCCGAGATTTCAATATATAAACAAAAATCATTACATTTTCATCACTTCCAACTTGTTGGCCCAATGATAAGTCTCCCTTTTATGAAGGGGGAGGTCTTGGGTTCAAATCCTACTCTTTAATAAAAAGAGAGGAGAAGGAGAAGAGAAAGAGAAGAAGAAGAAGAGAAGAGAGAGGGGGAGCATGGGATCTGCTATTACAGTTTTGCAGAAACTCAGAAAAACTGTCTGCGACCAGAAGACATAGCAGCCCAGAAAACTGTCGCGCGGGTAAACACAGTAGACGCATGAATCGAATGCGTGCACAGGAGCTTAGAAGAAGCATAGATGGTACAGTTCTGCAGATGCGACCAATACGAGCAGAAGATTCGTCGGCCAGAATAATACACGTAGGAACCGTAAGCAGAAAGCAGGCAGACTGAAAGTGCAGAAGCAGGGAGGTTTTACAGCCGTAGAGATAGGGAGGCACACAGTTTAGAGGCGCAAAAGAAGAGAACTGTGCACGAAAGAGGCCGCAGTGCGGCACCTAGTCATAGGAGTAACAGATTTCATACCACTAGCCGTGGAGATTTCGATCCCAATAGCCACACCAATTCTATTAGCCCGAAAAGAAATCAGGACCAGAGGCTAGAGACTAAGCATGGCGACGCTCGAGGGCCATAGAGGAAAGAAGAATGTGAGGGCAAAACGTATCATGGGAGGGGAAAAGGAATTAGGGGAGGGAATGAAGAGGGAGACTATGACACAAGGGAAAGGGGAGAGGGGGAAGAGAAGCATGTATAGGATGGGAGGAGGAATGTAAAGATGGAGACATCAAGGGAAGAGGACCATGTTTTATTTGAAAGGAAGGGAAGGGGAAAATCAAAGTACTAGCTAGGTGGCTTTACAAGAATGAGCGTGTCTCATCAAGGAATAGCCCCCTCCTTTTATAGCCAAGAGAGGGGCTCTCTCCCAATAAATGCATCCTCCTACATGTATGGTGTGTGTGAAAAAGTCTCCCATGTAGGCTAGGCAGTTATGCACTCTCAATTGTGTGCGACAACCCTTTGCCTCATTTTTCCACATAAATCAAGCCCCATATCTCAAGTCTATGATACTCCCTTGGTCTCTCCTAATTTTATAATATGTTCAAATGTCTAGGAGGACAAGTGGACGGTTGGCACAAGGAATCTTGCCACCTCATCCTACTTTCCCCATTATTTAACTTGCATCCTTGGACTATCTATACCTCCCCCACATGGGCCTATCTTATATGGAGGGAATAACCCAATATTTTATCCATCTCCACCTATTTTATATTACTTCTCCCATGGACTTTGAGCCATATCTCACTAAATGCAGCCTAGGTAGAGGGGTGGCACATGGAGGAGCCATGCCACCTTACATTTTATAATATTACTACCATGGATTATGTACAACACACCTTATGGGTCCTCTTACGTGGAAGGGTGGCACATGGTCATGCCCTGCCACCTCAACCTTGGGCCCTATAAACACCATATTTTATTAAACTATTGCCACACATACAAACACACACTCATATTTATGCCTTTTTTCCTTAGACAAATTTATCCATAACAGCACACGCGTGCGTGTGTGTTTGTGTGCACCCACGCGTGCGAGCCTACTAATAAATCTTCTATTTTTTGAACTGGCGTGTTTGATTATAAATATTCTGTACAAAAAAGTGGTGGTTGATTTAGATGCAAACTTTCTATGAAGGTTTTGGGATAAGGGCTCCAAAAATTATTAAGATAAGGCCTTTGTCCGAATACAAGAAACCAAAGACCTAGATTGGACATTCTTCTCTCTTTTTAATGTCTGAAAAAGGGGGTGTTTTTTTTTTTTTTTTTTGGGGAGGGGGGATAGTGACATGCGATAGGTTGAGGTTAGCCAAAAGGTCAGAAACAAGTCTAGACCTTCCAAAATATTATTCGTCCTATTTCTGGTTGATTATCAAGGAAGGATGTGTTGAGGAATGCACTTTTATAAACTTCCTTTTTATTTCATTTGTAGCTCTTTGCAGTGAAAGCAATATAGTATTTTTGGCTATCTTCTGAATATGCTCTACCTGAGTGTTATTAGATGGAAAAGAAATCAGTACCAAAGGCTAGAGGCTAAGCATGGTGATGCTCGAGGGTCATAGAGGAAAGGAGAACGTGAGGGCGAAACGTTATCATGGGAGGGAAAAAGGAATTAGAAGGGGAGGGAATGAAGAGGGAGACTATGACACAAGGGGAAAGGGAGAGGGGAAAAAGAAGCATGTACATGATGGGAGGAGGAATGTAAAGATGGAGACATCAATGGAAGAGGACCATGCTTTATTTTGAAAGGAAGAGAATGGAGAAATCAAAGTACTAGCTAGGTGGCTTTACAAGAATGAGCATGCCTCATCTAGGAATAGCCCCCTTCTTTTATAGCCAAGAGAGGGGCTCACTCCCAATAAATGCATCCTCCCACATGTATGGTGTGTGTGGAAAAGTCTCCCATGTGGGCCATGCGGTCACGCACTCTCAATTGTGTGCGACAATCCTTTGCCTCATTTTTCCACATAAATCAAGCCCCATATCTCAAGTCTATGATACTCCCTTGGTCTCTTTTAATTTTATAATATGTTCAAACCTCTAGGAAGACAAGTGGAGGGTTGGCACAAGGAATCTTGCCACCTCATCCTACTTTCCCCATTATTTAATTTGCATCCTTGGACTATCTATACCTCCCCCACATGGGCCTATTCTATATGGAGGGAATAACCCAATATAATATCCATCTCCACCTATTTTATATTACTTCTCCCATGGACTTTGAGCCATATCTCACTAAATGCAGCTGAGGTGGAGGGGTGGCACATGGAGGAGCCATGCCACCTTACATTTTATAATATTACTACCATGGATTATGTACAACACGCCTTATGGGTCCTCTTACGTGGAAGGGTGGCACATGGTCATGCCCTGCCACCTCAACTCTGGGCCCTATGCACACCATATTTTATTATACTATTGCCACACATACAAACACACACTCATATTTATGCCTTTTTCCTTAGACAAATTTATCCATAAGAGTTCCCCCCCCTAGGCAGGGAATGCACAGCATTTTCATGCCTGGGTCCATCATGCACAAAGAAGGGCTTGAGGTAACGCTTGTTGATCACCTTCTTGCCATATGGTTCATGCAGCTCCTGAACTTGTACAGACCCATTGCTACGTTCCGTGATGACTTTGTATGGACCGGTCCACAGTGGCAGAAACTTCTTATCCATTTGGTAAACCAATCTATTATCAAAGCATAGCACAACATCCCCCTCAGCACAATGTCTTTCCCATCCCTTGTGAATCTTAGCATCCAAGCAGGGCTTTTGTCGATTCTTTTGGATCTCTGTTTGGTGTAGTGCAAGGCCTCGTGTTTCATCTAGCTTCTCAAGTTGCACCAATCTGGCCTCTACATGTTCACCTTCTATCATCCTCTATTCTTATGCCAATCTCAAGGCCAAAATCTCTATCTCTAGTGGTAAAACTACCTCAGTTCCATACACAACTCAAAAGGAGTGTGACCTGTAGACATTTTATGAGTGATGTTGTAAGCCCACACGGCTTCAGTGACCTTCTGATCCCACTGGCTCCTATTTCCTGTGGCCATTTTTCCCATGGTTTTACAAAGGAGGCCATTGGTCCACTCTGTTTGACCCATGGATGCCGGATAATAGATGCTAGAAGTGTGATGATCAATACCCATGCGATCCATGACTAACTCCACTTCTTCATTTAAGAATGGACTCCCATGGTCAGAGACAATCTCTGTGGGTGTCCCAAACCTTGTGCAGATACGTTCAAATATGAAATTTGAAACTGCCTTACCATTTGCACCAGGGAGGGTGATAGCTTCAGCCCAGTTAGTGACATACTGAGTGGCTAGCAAAAGATACTTCTTTTTGTGGGTAGTCATGGGCAAGGGCCCGATAAAATCTACTCTCCACTTCTGAAACGGATGGATGGACATCACTGGGTGATGTTACCCAGGACGCAAATCCTTCCTACCAAAGAATTGGCATGGTTCACAGGTTTTGCAATACAAAGTGACATCCTTGAACAAGGTCGGCCAATAGTATCCAGCATGTAAAATCTTCTTAGCTGTATAGTCACTAGCATAGTGATCTCCACAAAATCCATCATGATAATGCTTCAAATTCCTAGGCACTTCATCTGCATCAATGGCCCATCTTAGTACCCCATCCATGCCTTGACAGTACAACACCCCATCAAAGAAGGTGTAGCGCCTACTATCTCTGTGGATCTTCTTTCTCTCATAGCTAGTACTTTCTGGAGGAAAGGAGAATGTAGCCAGAAACCTATAGATACCACCAAACCATGGATCCCCAAGTTCTATGGCTACTACAAGGGTTACATCGAGGCACTCCTTTAAATCAATCAAAGCATTCTTCAAGTTGGAACAACCCCCTTTTACAATTTTGAAAGAAAAATCATATTCTTGTAGAACTGCCAACCATTTGGCCAACCGGCCCATGAGATTTGGTGATTGAAGAACCTGCTTTGCAAGCCCAATGCTAGTGAGTATAATGAAGGACTTTCCAGCCACATAATGCTTAAATTTCTCAATACAGAACACCAAAGAAAAGGCATTCTTGTCAGCTCTAAATAACGTCGCTCAGTGTCGAGCAATGGTCGAGAAGCAAATCGAATGGGATACATGAACCGATCCTCCCCTTGCTCGAGAAGAATACCTACGAGAGTATGCTCACCAAACCCAGGATTGATATAGAAAGTCTTTGACCAATCTAGATTGCGTAGAATGGGTTTTGAAGCCAGAGCATTCTTGATTTGTGCAAACCCACGATCACAATCCTCATCCCAAGAGAAATCAACCCCATCTTTTAATAGCATAGTCATGGGTTGTGTCAAAGCAGCATATTGATCAATGAAGCGGCGATAGTATCCTGCTAGATTGACAAATGAGCGTACCTGAGGTTTGGTTGTTGGCAGGGAGAGCTTGAGGATAGCTTCTACCTTCTCGGGCTCAGGCTTGACACCCTCAGATGAGACAATATGTCCCAGTAACCTCCCTTGAGTGGCTCCAATGGTGCATTTCTCAGGGTTGAGACTGCCATTTCATCATTGACCCTTTGGAAGGCCAATCTAACCTTCATGACATGCTCCTTACGTGATGAGAATATACAGAAATCATCTAAAAACACCTCCAAGAAGTCCCCCAAATAAGGAGCAAACACCATCTGCATAAATCTTTGAAAGGTAGCAGGAGCATTGGTGAGGCCAAATGGCATTACTTTGAATGCAAATGTCCCCCAGGGTGTGGCAAATGTGGTTTTAAGCACATCTTCTTCGGCAATTCTGATTTGATAAAACCGAGAGTAACCATCACAGAAAGTATACATCTCATGACCACTTACCTTCTCAAGAATGAGGTCTTGAAAGGGCAGAGGATGATGATCCCTCTTGGTGGCTGGATTGAGTTTCTTATAGTCGATGTAGACCTGCCACTTGTTGTTTTTCTTTGGGGTGACTACCACTGGTGAAACCCATTCAGTATTGTGAACCGGAACAATAAACCCAGCTTCTACAAGCTTCTGCAACTCTGAGTGCAAAGCATCGGTTTGCAGGGGCCCTAGTCTCAGATACTTGTGAGCCATAGGCTTCGCATCAGGCTTCAGATCTATCTTATGCTCTATGGCAGTCTCATGGCGAAGGTGGTGGTAGCTAGTTGCAAAGAGGTCAGGGAAATCTTTGAACATTTCTAGGAACTCGTCTTTCTCACTTGGAGTGAGGTCTAGGGAAAGCATAAATTCAAGCTATTGAGGACTAGCTGTTACCTTTTCTGCAGGTGGCAGGGTCGGAATCACCCCCATCATGTAAACTTCCTCCTCTGAGAGTTCCTCCCCCCCGTCTGATTCTTCCATCGATTCAGACACCGAGGATGAGAGAGTATCACTGTCTTGCTCCTCTTCTTCTTCTGGTTCTGTGGCACTGGGTTGCACTGAGATCTTCTCCTTAGAAGCACCAAAAGACATATGTCCTGTCTTCCAATAGCTGACTACATCACTCTTTCTAAACCATGGTCTCCCGAGTATGGCTGGGTAACTCCTGCCTGTATCTTTGATGTCCACTACATAGAAATTAACGGTGGTGGTCAACCCATTTATAGTGATGGGCAAATCCTCAATGACTCCCAGTGTGGCGAGTCATTGACCATCTGCTACCTTGATTCAAGTGGAGGAACACCTTGTGCATTTCGAATTCAATTTCTTCATGATTCGGGGCACCATGATATTACATGCAGCTCCCCCATCAACACACACATTTTTGACACGGCAATTATTTATGATGACATCTACTGTATGTGGGTGCCGATCAATTTCTTCAAAGATAGAAGATACGTCTTGTACCTTTCCATTTTTCTTGGTCTTTCTTGTTGAGAGACCTTGCTGCAGCTCATGTCTCACCTTAGGGCTTAATGCTATTAGTTGAGGGAGTGTGATGCTCAAAGACCGATGAGCAAGGTCCTGAATGACCGAATAGTCCTCTTGCCCTGAGCCGATGGGAAAATCTGAGGGTGACCACTTACTCCTGCGAGATCTTTTAGTCTTCTCTGTTGGTGGGTCTGCCATCTCAGCATCTGAGGGCTCTGAGAAGGACACCTTCTTCCTAGGGTAGCCCGGCGGTCCATGGTTTGGAGAGGGGTCCGAGGTGGTACAACTTCTTTTCCCGAGGTCAAGCATCTCTACATAAAAATCCTCAATGCCAGATTCACTGCCAGATTCACTTAGAAGATTCACCCTTGGAATATTGGGGCATTTCATGCGATAATGACCCTTCTGGTGGCACTTGTAGCATACAACATTAGCACGGTCTCTTGGAGGGTGGTTGACTTGATTTTTGATGCCCACCATCTCAAGCCGAAGATCATTTAGGGCCTTGGCTAGGCCATTGACTCCAGGTTACTATTGTAGGGGGGGCCTCTTTAGCTGAGGGGCCGAGGGAGTAGAAAGGAGGGGGGCTCGTGGGTGAGGCTGGGGAAATCTTTGAGGCGGAGGGTGAGAATATACACCTTGTTGAGGGTAAGCATCTAAGGGAGGACCATACATTTGAGGTGGAGGCAGTGGATACATCCCTGATGAGGGGTGGGGGTATGCCCCTGAGTTAAACCCCCCAGGTTGTTGTTGCAGGAATTGAGGGGGTTGTGGAGGGACAATCGTCTTCTTTGAAGCGGGGTCACACTGAACTTTATCAAACTTTTGGGCAATCTTATGTGCTAGCACCATAGTTTCTGGATTCTCCCATTTAAGCTTGAGGTGGAATTCATCACTTGCTCTTGCTACAAGGTAGCCTAGCACATGCTGAGTCATTCTAGCTTGAACTCTAGCATTGTCCTCCTGTGTGGAAATTAAACGGTCTAGGAGCACAGTCGCTCGATCTACATATCTACGCACTGTCTCACCTTCTGACCGCTTCAAGTTTGCCACCTGCAGGTACACATTCTCCGGCTCCTCTTCTTTGCCAAAATACTCAATCATCACTGCTGTCAACCTTGGCCAGCTTTGGCAAATGTCTTCGGCCTGCTTCTCATACCACACTTGAGCCAAACCCTCTAGAAATGTGGGAGGAACCAATAGCCATCTGTCTTCAGTAAGAAAGTAGAGAGAAACACAACGGCGCTTGGAGGCCACAAGATACTCATTTGGATTTTCTTCCACATGTCCACAAAACACAAGAATGTCAGCCATGCTTGGAATATGGAAAAGAGAGAGACAAGATGAGGCTTATCTATGGACAAACAATAGAAAGAGAAAGCTTGAACTAAAAATCGGGTGAAGATACATCCACAAAGCACACATATGGAGGGTAGGGTGTGACTGGTGTATTGTGAAATACTACACGGGAAGAATTTTTAGCATAGAATAGCACATAGACAATCTTAAAAGGACCAACCCTCATGATATCACATCCATCTTTACAAGCGAGGGTTAGAGACACGGTGCTGCATAAGGTTGTTCATCAAGGAAAACAAGAATGCCATGACAAATGTCAATAGGTTGAGAGCTTGCACATCACGTTTAGCTTCTTCCAGTTCTTGTAGTTGCCAAGCTATTTCTTGAGGACCTTTCTGATGATCTTCCAAAGTCGGTGAACTCGTATCAAGTATGCCCAACACTTAGTTTCATGATGACCACAACCTTTGCATTCCTTACAAATGATCACCTTTTTTCGTGGCTTGCGGCTTTGTTGGAGTGGTGCTTCCACTCGCGTCATGCGTGATTGAAGTACAAGCTTCACGTGCCAAGAAATCAGCAACTAGATTTCAAGCTCGAGGGATATGCTGAATTTTTACCTCTTCAAATTGGTTGCAAAGTTCCAATGCTTGTTGATGTCATGGAACCAAGCCTTTGCTCCGCACCTTCCAGCTTCCATTAACTTGTTCACACTAGTTGAGAATCTCCTTGCACTTCAAGTTGCTTGACGTGATGTTCTTGTGCCTTTTGTAGCCCAAAAATGAGCGCCGAATACTCAGCTTGATTGCAAGTACATGCAGGTGCAGACTTGCTATAACAATACTCCTCACCACCTGGTAAAGTGAGCTTCACACCATGCTAGCAGCCTTGGTCGAACGTTTGTAAGCTCCATCAAATTGAAGGATCTAAGATGTCATCACACCAAGACTAAAATTTGGACATCCCAAGTTTCTCGGTAGTCTAGGATAGGTAGAAGGAGAGGGTGGGGAGAATTCAACACTTGAGCCAAACGTTCAACACCAAATAAACTTGCAATCCTTTGTTGATAGTTTATCTTTAGACCAAAAAGAATTACAACTTGAAGCTCGAAATGAGGCACAAAAGGTTGATTAGGTACAAATGGATTCCTTGGTCGAAACATTACCAACCATAGCTGATGCCTAGAAACCTTTGTAGTGAGATTGAGAATAAACCATTCAAGATGAGCTTGTCCACAGGAATTAACAAGCAGATGCGCCAAATCTTCCCTCAAGCTTGGGGAGCATCCCACCCTTCGATGAAGGACACCGTTTTAATTACCTCTAAAGCAGCAAGTAGTTCGATCACCACACAATGAGTAGAAATAAAATCAAAGTTCTCCCATCGTATCAGTATTTCTTTATCATGAATCATCCATGGTGTATCATCCCGCCCGTCATATCCTTGAACAATGCACTAGACAATCAGCCATTGAAAATCGACATGAAGATCAAGGAAGAGATCTCGTGCATTGGTAGCCATAAGGCGTGGAGGACCTGGCACCAAATCCTTAAACGTGTCGAGAAGTGACATAAATATCCACCCTCCTCGTGTGGCGTGCATTCGTGAAGTGGACTCGAAAAAGTTCTGAATCGGCGATCTAGTAGGAGATGTGAATAGAGCACATGAAATGAAGTACTTTTACTTTTTATAGCAAGAGTAAACTCCCCACGGTTAGAGAGTTACAGTTCTCGAGATTTCAATATATAAACAAAAATCATTACATTTCATCACTTCCAACTTGTTGGCCCAATGATAAGTCTCCCTTTTGTGAAGGGGGAGGTCTTGGGTTCAAATCCTACTCTTTACAAAAAAGAGAGGAGAGGAGAGGAGAGGGAGAAGAGAAAGAGAAAGAGAAAGAGAAAGAGACGAAGAGAAGAGAGAGGGGGGCACGGGATCTACTGTTACAGTTTTGCAAAAACTCAGAAGAATTGTCCGTGACCAGAAGACGTAGCAGCCTAGAAAATTGTGGCACGGGTGAACACAGTAGACGCACAAATCGAATGCATGCACAGGAGCTTAGAAGGAGCACAGATGGTACAGTTCTACAGATCCAACTGGTACGAGCAGAAGATTCGCTAGCCAGAATACATGTAGGAACCGTGAGCAGGAGAAGCAGGCAGACTGAAAGTGCAGAAGCAGGGAGGTTTTGTAGCCGTAGAGATAGGGAAGGCACACAGTTTAGAGACACAAAAGAAGAGAACTTTGCACGAAAGAGGCCACAGTGCTGCACTCAGTCGTAGGAGTAACAGATTTTATACCACTAACTGTGGAGATTTCGATCCCAGCAGCCACACCATTTCTATTAGCTAGAAAAGAAATCAGGACCAAAGGCTAGAGGCTAAGCATGGTGACGCTCGAGGGCCATAGAGGAAGGGAGAACGTGAGGGCAAAACGTTATCATGGGAGGGGAAAAGGAATTAGAAGGGGAGGGAATGAAGAGGGAGACTATGACACAAGGGGAAAGGGAGAGGGGGAAGAGAAGCATGTACATGATGGGAGGAGGAATGTAAAGATGGAGACATCAATGGAAGAGGACCATGCTTTTTGAAAGGAAGAGAAGGGAGAAATCAAAGTACTAGCTAGGTGGCTTTACAAGAATGAGTGTGTCTCATCAAGGAATAGCCCCCTCCTTTTATAGCCAAGAGAGGGGCTCACTCCCAATAAATGCATCCTCCCACATGTATGGTGTGTGTGGAAAAGTCTCCCATGTGGGCTAGGTGGTTACGCACTCTCAATTGTGTGCGACAACCCTTTGCCTCATTTTTCCACATAAATCAAGCCCCATATCTCAAGTCTATGATACTCCCTTGGTCTCTCCCAATTTTATAATATGTTCAAACATCTAGGAGGACAAGTGGAGGGTTGGCACAAGGAATCTTGCCACCTCATCCTACTTTTCCCATTATTTAACTTGCATCCTTGGACTATCTATACCTCCCCCACATGGGCCTATCCTATATGGAGGGAATAACCCAATATAATATCCATCTCCACCTATTTTATATTACTTCTCCCATGGACTTTGAGCCATATCTCACTAAATGCAGCCTAGGTGGAGGGGTGGCACATGGAGGAGCCATGCCACCTTACATTTTATAATATTACTACCATGGATTATGTACAACACACCTTATGGGTCCTCTTATGTGGAAGGGTGGCACATGGTCATGCCCTACCACCTCAACTCTGGGCCCTATGCACACCATCTTTTATTATACTATTACCACACATACAAACACATACTCATATTTATGCCTTTTTCCTTAGACAAATTTATCCATAACAGTGTCTTTGGTCCTTGATCTTGAGTCTGCTGAGAAACTGTGGCATCCAAACATGGCCACAAAAAGAACAGCTTTAAATCCTCTAGCATATTTGGATCGATGCACAGCAACAAATGTGTGAATTTGACGCCAAATTGTGAGACGGTTTCTGTAGACAATTGTCTGAGATCCTAAAGCTAAGTTAAAGCATCCTTGATGGAATCAGTATTGCCAAACCTAGATGTGAGTGCCAAAACAAGATGTGGCCAGGACTGCTTAATATTTTCGTGAGGTTGATGATACCATGCGGCCGCCAAACCTTGAAAAGAGGGTTTTATCTCCTTAACTTTATGCATATCGGACCAATGGTGATATTCAGCGAGATTAGAGAAATGATCAAGCCACAAATAGATATGGGTTGGATAAGGTGCTTGTCATGAGGACAGCTATAGTAGAACAAATCCTGGAACTTCAAATGGTAACTTTGTCTCTCTTCTACCTCTTTGAGACACACGTCTGATGAAATTGGTGGTGAGAAATGAGGGCCAGACCCCTAGCAAGGTTGAACTATCTTCTTCCATGCTTGAGATTACATCTTTCTACTAAGCACTGAATTGTTTCTGGGACTATGTTTGGGCAACAAAAGTGAGCGGAGTCTGCTCAAGCTGTCCTGCTACATTTACAGACTATAAAAATGCATTAGAATATGTATCTAGAAAATATATTGCAATATCTGTGTCTAGCTTACATTGTTGGATTAAGAGAGTAAAACATGTACTTTGTGTAACAAAGTATCTTAAGCCAATAGACCCTTTTGTGTGTGATAATATCTTGTTTATTTTCTCTCTTACTTCTAGCCAAGTTTCAATTCGTATTTCTGAAAGCCTTTTAAATGCCATTTTTAGATGTCTACTTGATTTGTGGTCTCATAGAAAGCTAGAAGTAAAGCTTTCTAATATCCTCTATTGATCCATATATCTCTCATGTCAGCTAGCTCCTCCTCCTCTATCCCAGAGTGCCCTAGGCTTGAGTAAAATGCATAGAAATCCGTGACCTATCTCTGCGCTCGGTACCCTGTGGTGTGGTTGTCCCATCCTCCTGCTCTTTGATATGTCGTATTAGTGTCTCCCTATGTCGTCGCATCTCCATCAAGTAGAGACCAATATAGACCTGGTCCTGGAAGTGGATCAATCGTGAGAGTGGGCCAAAGCCGTACTCTTGAAAAAGGTAGTGGTAGCGCCCTCGGATCTCATAGTAGGCTGGGAAGACACATAGAAAATGCTCCTCTGTCTTGATTGCCCCCATCATGCACAACCTGCAAGTTC
This sequence comes from Dipteris shenzhenensis, assembly GCF_047967505.1. Classification (NCBI taxonomy): domain Eukaryota; kingdom Viridiplantae; phylum Streptophyta; class Polypodiopsida; order Gleicheniales; family Dipteridaceae; genus Dipteris; species Dipteris shenzhenensis. Next base: position 11,582,501 of record NC_141620.1, on the reverse strand, counting down.
GCTACTCTCTGGGTATGCATGTAGCTCTCCTTGTCTCGATCCTTAGTTGATGGGATAAGACCCGTATCTGTCCGATGGCAATCCTCAATGCGTGTGAGACTCCTTTGTCCTTGAGATACTGAGGTCTGATGATGAGCCCATCTTCCAAGACTCTCAGAAAGTGGTCATAGTAGAGCTGGGTCTTGGTGGGGAACTCCTGGTCCCCTCCCCCAGTGCGAGATGTGTGGAGCTGGAGGAGATCTAACCATATGATGCATTTGTGTTTAGATATTTTCGGCAAACACATTGTTATTTTGTTTTGTTTGATATGGGTTTGGTGTTTTCAAAAAATGGATTTTGGAATTTTAAAGGATAGTTTGAAATGGAAACTCATTGTTCTTTGATAACTTTGTGCAACACACATTTGCAAAAAAATTCTCTTTGTAGATTTCTAAGTTATTAATCTCTTGCTAACAGAGAAATTGATATTCTATGGAGAGCATGCACGGGTGTGCATGTGAGAGAGAGAGAGAGAGAGAGAGAGATGATGTGATTGCATTAAAGTCCACGGGAGACCTTATGGGACTAGCGATCACTATCAACTAATAGTGATCCCTTACATCCAGTGAGAGAAAATATTACAACTTGTCATGTATTGAGTACTTGTTGGGCTAGCTTGTGTGCTAGACTCAATACCTTATTGTGATGTTCCAAAATCTCTTTGAAGTAGCTTCCTAGCTTCTTGATTGGCTGCTCTACCAGATTTTTTAGACCTCTGTTGTCCCCATATCCTTCTCTATGCCCATAGGCTCTACATCTCAGAAGTATATGCTATTCATTTTCTAATTCCCTTGTGGGCAGATTTTGCAAGTTCTTTCCTATCTAGGGATTCGGGTCTTGCACCATCCACCCCTCTCTACCTTGAGATCATTTGAATTAGTTTTGATTTTGCAGATTAGATGCCTTTTGAATGTTGATATGTTTTCCTTGAGGTATTTACACATTCCATAGTTGTCCATTGAGTTAATTTCTTGTTTATAAAATTGCAATTTTGTTCCTGGGTTTTTCCAAAGTGATTGAAGCAACGAGAACGGAGATGGGAGAAGAATAAAGAAAAGGAAGCATACACTTTATTCAAGACATCCAAAGTGAAGAGAGGGTACAAAGGGAGAGACTAATTCTCTAGGCAGTGGGGGTAAAGGAAGTAAAATATAGGTACAAAGTGATGGAATAGCTACAAAGAGAGGAATGAGATTCTTGAGAAGGAGGAGAGATGCTATGTTTATAGAGAAATTCTCATCCTCCTACACCTTGTTACATTTCTAGCCGATAGATACCTTCCCCCTTGGTGACATAAGGACATGGGTCACCATCAATTCTCCTTTTGGGAACATTTGGACAAGTGTCCCATCACAAGATGCTCATGAGTCTTAAAATATTGAGAAAGTCAATAGTCTTCCCACATGGAGCCCATAGGGACCCTCTATTTTCTACATTCAACATCCTCCATATTCCACATAGGAATTCTAGAAAGATTCCTCTTAACTCCACACTCCTCCACATGACCTCCATGTGCTTGGCATGTGATCTCCATAGTGCATTATGGAGTCCATGTAGTCATTTGGCCCACTCGAAATACATGACTCATCTCTATTTTCCAATGCCATCTAATAATGTTTCACTCAAACTCTCTATTCCCATAGCAACGCATTTATAATTCATACACATGATATTTACAAATATTCACTCCACTAATACTCACATCCCACACTAATACGCTTGAGTTTTTTGACAAATATTCCTTGGTATTGTATGGAAATCCATATGTCGAATGAATTTGAATTATGCCAAGAGGGAGAAAGAAGACACGGACAACAACTGTAAGGTAACTTCATCTATTCCATTTTGATACGAGTGATCAGTTGTACAAAGAAGAATGGGAAGCTGTGAGTTTGCATGGACTATTGAAAGATGAATGCATAAACAATACCCAACCGAATTTTGATTCTTCCACACATAGCATATTAGAAAAGTAGCTAATAGGAGCTATACTATTTCATGGATGTTATAGTGGCTTAATTAAATCTCTATAGTCGAAAGACTAATAGAAAGACTATTAGAATGTTATAGTGGCTTAATCAAATCTCTATAGTCAAAAGACTAATAGAAAACCATGCTCATCACTCATAAAGTGTGGGGCCCTATGCCTATAAGGTGATGCCATTTGGGCTTAAAAGATCCCCATCAATCTTCCACATAACTTGATTTCCCAAGATTACCTCACTAAATTCATAATATTCCTCAATGTTTTTTGGGGTGTATTATCTCTCCATCAACTTATACCAAGAGAAGGTGTATTGATGACTTACCATATGCATTGCTATTTTAGGTATGATTTAAGAACTTATGCAAACCTTCATATGCTCCATAATTCAGCCAATAGCTTTGCCTAGCATAGCTCATAGAATAGCACTAGGTGGCAAGTACTATTAGGGTACTATTGGCCTACTAGTTTACCCATGTGAAAATGTGCTTCATTTCAGATGCATGCAAAAGAGATGGAGTGATACCATCAGATACAATAATAAAAATGATTCTCTAATTGCTGAGGTCACCACTTATCCTTTAAAGGTTAGTACGTGGATAATTTTATCAATCATTTATTAAAACCACCATGCTAGATGAGTCAAACCTGCCTCCAAGTCTACCTAATGGTATATAAAAATTTTCTATTTTTAGTATTTTAATTTTCAGTGACATCTACCAAAACCTAGTCTAGTTGGTGACAAGGGAGCTCCTCTTCATGAGACTCTTTTGAAGATGAAGGCTTATCTTTTTCATCTTGTATCTGTGTGACCCTTGGTAAACTCACTTTTATAAATCTAACTAATTTCTATTTATCAAAGTCAGCCAGCATCTCGGGATCGGTGATCCCACATGCCAGCGCCGCCTAGGCCATGTATACTAAGCAATTTTTTCTCCCCAAAGAGTATATTCCAGGGGCCTAGCCAAAAATGGAAAGTGCTAACTATTTCTCCAAAAGAATAACTTTCTAAAAATTTCCCCTCATGGGATACCAGCCAAGATATTTGGGCAGTTTCTTGAGCACAAACATCAAAAAAGCTACATTGTTCTTTAAAAACTTGTTCTAGCTGATTATTATCACCTCTAGAAATTTCATCCACTTGATGAAATGCCACAATGAGGAGTCCTTTTCTAGGTGATGAATATGGTTTCCCTTACCATGTTTGATAAAATTATCTTTATACATGACCAATTGAAACACAATGATGGAGATTGAGTACAATACCTGTACAATAGCAATAATATATGGAAAACGAAATGAACATCACAAAATTTTTTGTGATCATTCACACACATTTTTATTTTCATTAAAAAAAAGTAACTTGTCTGTCCATAGGTCTAGTGTATAGCTAGTGTGTCTTCATCATCTTCAATAATTGAAGATTCCACCACTTCTCTCCTATGAGATATGTTCATCCATTGTTGCTGGATAGCATGGAAATCTTATTCAATGGGAAGGCTAGCTTCATACTCCATTGTATCCCTAAATGTCTCCTTTGAGATGCCTGTAGCCTTAAGATTCATTGTTATCACTGATGTTTGAATCAATTTGGAAATACTTGTCCTCAATGTTCTCATCTATAAATCCTTGATCTTCCTCAAGGTTCCAAGCAACAATTGCAAGGTAGTAGTCCTCTTGTAAGTTAATAAGAGATTGAATATCCATCATTAACAAAAAATTTATGTTAACCAATTTGAAAGAAGGGAGGGCTGAGGTTGTGAATGTCCTATCTCTCATTTGTGGCGGTGGCCTCCTCATTAAAAAGCACTAGGGTGTATCTTTGTAGAGCATCAATATTGAACTACTCATGAAGATTTCTTTCTTCAACCTTTTTCTTCATCTCTAAATTCACCTTCCACTTCATAGGGTTCATTTGTTGACTCTACTATCACTTTACCATCATTATGAATATTGGAAATAACATGCAAGTAGCACATGAAGGAACAATAATAATGGCAACTCAACATTTGTTGTTGCAGATTGGATACTGTTTTCTATCCTCTTCATTTTCTTTGGGATAAAGGCTAGAGTTTTGTTTAACTTTTGCCTCATAACATTAGACTACATGATGCCACTAACACACATCAATTTGCCATTTGCCAAACACCATAAAACCATTTGACATGACTCCCTAGAATTTCCACCCTTTCTCTTCAAGAGAAGAGGATGTTGAGATAATATTTTATTTAAGGGGGAAGTTAAATTAAGCTTCTGAGATATCTCTAAGTGCCAATGATGTTGTTGTACTTTCTTAAGAAAGTCAAAAAAATAATTCTTCTAGAGAATCCAGCACACTGGTGCTCTATAATAGATCCATCTACAAGTATAACCGTAAAAGAAAGGGAGCATGGGCTTCAAAAAAATCACAACTCAAGGAGAAATAAAATAAGAGAAATCCAATCAACACAACTCGATGAGGGAATTCAAATCAATGGAGGGGCCATAATCACATTGTAGTGATCTGAATGACAAAATAATTAAGAAAGACCCGATAGGTCTCCAAGTCATCACAATACTATAATCGAGTTTCAAAATCGATGAAGGGGCCTTAATCACCTTGTGGTGATCCAAACAAAAAAGAAAATATGAGAAACTTGATAGGTTTCAAAATCATCATAACAAGATAAGAGAGTTTAAGAATTGAAAGAGGTGCCCTAATTGTGTTGTGATTATCTAAACAGAAAAGCAAATAAGAAAAACTCGATAGGTCTCAAAATCATCAAAACATGATAAGGGAGTTTTAGAATAGATGGAGGGTGCTAATTAGATTATAATGGTCATATTATGAGGGAGGGCCTTATAATCACAATGGGAATTTAAAAAACCCAAATAGTCTAGGAAACATCATAAAAAGGGAGTTTCAGGATCAACAATGTGGCATTGTCATGATCTAAATGAAATCGTAAATTAGAAAGACCCAACGTGCATTGAAATCATCCAAGTTTGAGGGGACAAAAATGATGATATCTTTATCCTTCTCGATGTGCATGAATTCATCAACTCTAGATAAGACATCACCTCTAAAATCTTTTGCCTTCTGAGTATCACTGAACTCATCCACTTCTGATAAGTTGTAACTTCCATAGTTGATTGCATTGAAATCATCTAATTCTGAAGGGAAAATGCATGAATTTATCCACTCTAGATAAGGATTACTTTTGAATTCTTTATCTTTCTTTGTACTAATGAACTCATCCACAACTGTTAAGATGTCACTTCTATACTTGCGTTTATTGAAATCATCCACGTCTGAAGGGACAAATCTTTGCTCATTGGCATGTTCTTTAAGTCCTTTAAAATTGTAGTATACCTTATCTTTATCATTGAAAACCACATGTCCTTTTCTAATCTTTAAAACAAGGGCCTACTTGGATATGTCAAAGCTCAATCTATGGCCATGGAACAAAGGATTATACCAACAAGAGAAGGGAATGAAATTGCAAGAGATAGTAGAAAGCTTAAATTGAAAGAGAAACTACAAAAAGAAACTGAAGAACACATAATGACAAAGAACATGTTGCAAAAAGCCAGAAGAAAAGCCACACCCATACGAGATAGACTTAGAAATAGAAAAAATTATAACCTTGCAAATTCGAAAGCTAGCACAGCAGAGGATGCTAGCGTAGAGTTTAGGAAGCAAGGTAAGTCTTCTTTTGCTTTTACGATTTTGAATGCAACATAAAGACAATGATTACCCGATGATAATAGCAATTGAGCTTCAAAAAACTCTTTTGTTTATACTTGCTGTAGGAAAATTTTTTAGCCTCAGAAAGAAAATGTTGATCCTAATGCCTTTCCTTTAAAACAAATGAAAGGTTTGCAAAAAGTATGCTCGAGGAGGAAAATTTTAAAACAATCAAATGCAACATTGTGCAACAATTTGTAGATACAAACAAAGTTGATGTGAACGTAGTCCAAGGGACGCTCGACAAGAGAGGAGTGAGTAGGAAAGGTTACATTTCCATTTTCAATGGAGTATGAACAACCTTGAAAGATCAGAGGATAAAACATGTGCTCTTGCCAAAGCCTGCAGAAGTGTGGAAGTTAAGAGGCCTACTCAACCAACAAGTAGATGATTATATTGGAAATTGTATGCATATTGAAGGAGAGTACAAAAGTGACAAGGGAACCACTATATATAACTCTTTAAATAGCACTTTTGTCGATCTTCAACACATGCAAATGAGAATGGTTGAGTTTTATGGTATGACATTTGAAGAGTGTCAGGGGCTTCTAAAATTTGTTATAAAGCTGGACAAATGTGAAATTGTCAAGGAGAAAAAGATTGAATGAGTGACCATCACTTAGTGAACAGAGCTCTTGATCCTTCAATTACAACATCAGACTCAAAACACTTCAATGTGCAATTATAAAGGCACATTTGCTGGCTAGGCGCATTTGAGGTAAGCACACACTTGGATTGAAAGTGGTTTTTTTAGAAGTATAATGTATTTATTAATGTATGAATGTTCAATTTTATTTTCAATCTCATGTTAAGACAGAGGACCACCACACTCTTGATTGGGTATTCCAATGCACAAAAATACTTACAATTATTAATGGGTCAAGTTCAAGGATGGTATCTGCATATTGAAGTAAAATGTTATTTCTTGGTTGATTGGCATATGGTAGGTGACCTCAAGACCCTTAAGTGTGTGTTCAACATAAGCAAAGGAGGTATTCAAAATCTCCATGCCTTTATTGCAAGGAGCCAGCATATGTCATGGATCCCAAATGGTGGAGGAAAGCACCTAACAAAGATAAGGTTGACCCAAATTCCAAAGCCGTTCTTGATATCCCTTTGTGTTATGTACATATATGCACATTACATGCTTTATGTCAAATCATTGAGAAGCTGGTATTTTTGTACATTGGTTTTGTGTGGAAGCTTCATCTTGAAAAGCATAGGAAGGAGGCACTTCAAGTAATCGAGAAGGTATTATCAGACATTAAGTCTCCATGCAGGAGACGTTCATATCACAACAGATCTGAAAAAATCAAAAAATGGAACGGAAGTGCCCATCAAGCCATCTATTGGTGGAGTGAAGGCTAGAAGGTTTTAATCACATCCATAGGGCAAAGAAAACCAAGTAGACAATCACGCTATGTTTCAAGAGTGCAATATGGCATTTAAAGGCACGTATGAAATTAAAGATCATGAAGCAGATAGAATTGCGCAAACTATTAAAGAAGAAGTCTTTTCATATTTTTTGACAAACAGACTTGGACCAAGAATTATCACTGTGCATTGGAGGAGGAACTGAAGACTTTTGGAAAATCAATGAAAGAGGCTTGGATAGCTTACAGCGTAACACATTACATGGTAATAAAATTTCATTCTTTTCTCACTGGCATTTCTCTTAACAACACAATGTGATTCTTGTTTATTATAAATGTAGCATATTATCTACAACCATCTTTCATATTTTGTAAAAAAATATGGATGCCCTATGCCCTACAATTTGATCCACTCAAGGAATGGAGAAGTCTCATTACATAGCACAAAATGCGTTTTCCCAACATAACATTTTGGAGGAGCACAAAAGGCAAACAACCTCAAAGAAATTTTCCAATGGTTCTATTGATGTATGCTACAAAGGTTGCATTGTAAGAAGAAATTGGTGACATCCAAAGTCAAACTAGCATTTGAGGTGGCCCAAAAAGAAAGAAGAAGGCAAATCTTGGATAACTCAAAAGCTGCATAGAGATGTGCAAAATGGAGACAATCAAAGACTTTTGTAAACCACAGGTGGAAAGATAGAGCTTAGGAACTTTGTAACAAAATGTACAATGTACAGCTCAGTAGGGCAAAGTAGTGACTATATTATGTAAAATTTGTGAATTCAATACATGTACACTTAAGTTCCTAGAGTAAATCAGTGGCTATTTGATGCAAGGTTTGAAATTCAATACAAGTACTGTCATTGAAACAATATGATTCAAAATCAGTTGCTACACTTTGCAAGTTGCTGAAAACTTACTAACAATACATCTACAATCACTGTAGTCAAAATAATGACTATATTATGTTTAAGTTTTGAAGTGTACTGAACTAACTTTTTTCTAGCTAAGAGTGAAGGCACTCTTTGCAACCTTAATTGCTAGAATCTTTTGAAATCTCATCAACATGACTACCTTGCACCTCTACCTTTCCACATGCTGCCTCTCTTGTTGCTAAATTGGATTGTCTTCTTTAGATTGAATGGCTTCATGTGCTAAAGTTGATCCCACTATCATGGAGACTATTACTGAAGGGAAGGAGCCTACCACCGCAAGTGGTATGAAGGAGTAGGGGGCTAAGGAAACCATTATAGTTGAGGAAAGTCCCAAAGTGGAGACGAAGCTTTCAAGTGAGGGCCATCATTGACATACGGAGGATCCATAGCAGCTTGATGAGCATCCTCACCCTGATAAGTAGCTTGATGAATAGCCTTCACAATAGCCTATGACTTCATTCGCATAGGAGTAGATACTGTCATGATAGTAAAACCTTGGATTTTGGTTATGACTCACTCATTGTATTGATACAATACCTGTAATATGAGTTTTTATTTATCTCAACAATCCCATTTGGGATGTCTTTGCTTATGTACCACTGATTTTTGTATTGATACAATTGACATCTAATATGAGTTTTGATTTTTCTCAATGATTAATCCCATTTGGGATGTCTTTACATAAAATTATTCTTTCTCTTATTTGTAGTACGTATAACATGTAGTGTTAGTCAATGGTAGAAATATTGAATTCAAATTAAGACTCAAGGGTACCTTCTTACAAGACTTTAAGCATATGGAAAATTAGTAAAATCAACAAAGATCGAGACCTTATCATTTGTAAAAACCATAAGCTTTCCATTATGAATAATTCATGTACAAAAGTTTCATATAGGATTAAAAACATTTAGTTTGTAGTACTATTTGTTGCAACTGAAGGAGGACTATTACAAGTCAAAGTATGTATATAGCTTTAGAGCTAGACTAGTAGCATAGCTTCTCTAGCATGTTTTTCCAATAGTTGAGAGTATAGAGCTAGATTAGTAGCAAAAGTTCTCTAGTATGCTTCTCCCCAATAGTTCAGAGTATGGAACCAAAAAGCTCAATAAGAGATGACAATGAGGTGTTGGAGCGAACATTAGAGGAGCAAATGATATAGGAGGAGTTGGTGCATGAGGAGAAGATAGAGGATCATGCAGGTGCATCACATGCTACAAGTGCATCAAAGTCCTCCTGAGGAGCATTCAGGTATAGTGGAAGCTAAAAATCTCCATCACAGCCAACAATAGAAATTGCATTTAGAACAAGATCCAAAAATGCAGCAACCTATGAATGAGGATCAACCTCCTCTATGAGTTGGACCGTAGTATATAGCTACACATGTACAGAATTACTAAGATCAGTGTGGCCGTTTGTCACTAAGTCATTGAGAAGTACTATACATGTACAAAATTCATGAGAAATCGTATACATTATTATTGAGAAGTAATGTCAATAGTCTCTCTAGTGATGCTTTTGCATTGAATTGTGCTCTCACTCCTATGCAATAGCTATTGCAATTTTTTTAAAGTAACAAATGAAGACAGTGAATGAATCATGTAAATATGACAAATGAAGATAATGGAGAACCGACTTGTAAACATTCTATGTACCTTTTTGTTGTTGATAATGAATGATAATTCTTTTAAAATACTATCCTCTGTCTCTACAAGAATGTCATAACACAATTCAGCTAGCATACAACATTGTCTTATTAAGATTCCACTTACCAATATTCCATGTTCATAGACCTTGATCTCCAATACTTTGTTTTTAGGGCCAAATGAGTTAAGGTCTTGGTCCATTGGAACTTATTTATCTGCAATGAACCTACTACATTTGTAGTAAAAAGAAAATATAGAATTATGGCTTGAAATCATATACTTAATGGTAATCATAGTTGGCACCACCTCACAGTAGACCTTGTTAGATGTTGAAATATCCCAACCATCATCCAAGAAGCCAAGGTTCTCTTTATTTCTAGTTGCTTTGTAGGTAGGCATTGTTCTGCACACCTTGACTCAGTACTTGTTAAACAGGTCAACAAAAATAGTGATTGGCATGCATATATTGATTTTTACAATTCTTGTAGCAAAATTCTTGGATGTAAAGGTCATTGAACTTCTGCAGATAGCTTAGCCTTATATGTCTCCATCACATTACTAGGAGGCACTAACCAGTCTATCATATTCTATGGTAGCAGATCTTGTTTCCTCAATACATAGTGAGTGTTTTCTTTGTCCAAAACTTCATAAAAATGGTCATAGAAGAAGATACATGTCTACACTAATTAAGGCCATTCTTCATGTGATGATGGATAAAAATTTGAAAACCAAAACACGTTTTAGTTTATGCAAAAAATAGCAATGTTTGAAACTACCATTCCAAAACTAAACAGGCTAAAACTCACAATTTGGGCTTGTGCTATGGAAGATAATCTGGATAATCACGTAGCACAAGTTCATTATGCATATACATGCTCAACTAGTATTTCTTTAATACCTTTCTTACCATCTATTGTTCCAAAATCTTTGACCCTACCTTTCCAAGATGCCAGAAATATATTATTCGACCGTGGTTTTTTCCTCCTCATTGGTTGCATTAGCATCCAACTACCTTTCTACACAACCACCTTTTGCCAACGACCATATGCATTCACTCTATTGTGGTAAAATCTATACATGATATGCATGTTGTAGGTCACCGAGAAACAACTCTCACCTCTATGTCTTGGTCTTCGGTAATTTGAGTTACACACTACTTTGCATTGGGATGCCCTGGGTGTAATGTTGACATGCATGATTCATGAAAGAGAACCAAACTTGAAAATGGGTGAAATGCAAGCAAGAGAACTAGGAGAAAAAGTAGGAATGCAAGCAACAAAGCACATCTAGGCAAGAAAGACGCCCTAGGGTGCCTATTGCCATGGATGGAAAGATGAAGCACGAGAATTGGGGGGGAAAACATGCCCAATCCTAGACTCAAGAAAGCACATTTGAATCTTTGATTTGTACAAGCGAGAAAACTAGTTTCAGAGGGTAATCATATTTGTTGAGTCCGTGACCTTTTTCAAAAATGACTCCTTGTAAAGTTTGAAGATTGTACATCTATAAAGTTTTGTTCCTTTCTCTTATTATGTGAAATTATTTGTTATCAAATTTTTTCTATTTTTGCAATGTTACAGTGGCCCTCTTGTGACTGGTGGAGAGAGATTTTTCATTTTGGCCAAGAGGCCCCAAAATGAGTTTTCTTTTTTCCTAATGAGCAACATGTGGCACTATGAGGGGCAGACTGTGAGAGGATACTAGACTGCGACATGACCAGAAGACATGTGGTGGACACCAAGGTGCTTAGAGGAGTGGAAACCCTATCAACAAAGAAGTGGATCCTACACACTCAAAGAGCCCTCCAAGGGTGAAGGAGTACTCCATGCAAGGGATTTAATGAAGGGGGTCACTATGCCTCTCTACAAGGGAGGGGCAACATTTAATGAACCTTGCTGAGGCAAGTGCCCAACTCTATTGCATCGTTGTCCCACATGTCGCATCACTAACTTTTCCCCATGAGATTGCTGGCTCAATCTATGACAATTGAGCTAAAGAAGATTCCCACAAGGAGAAGATAAGAAGAGTGGCATGAGGTTTGTGCACATAGAGACTAAGCAGAGCCATGAGTAGAAAGTAATTCTGTCAATCTGCACCACATGTAACTTGTTGTGAAGCGAGTTGCTCTCGACTGATGTCTGAGCTGCATGCACAATGCAACCAGAAACTTTGACATTTGCACTTGTCTTGGGACATGCCCTTACAACCATAGACAATTTAACACACTATTGAGTGCACATTATGACAAGAGGGGAGATGGTTTAAGGCTTAAGGGCACTCAAGGAGTTTGAGCCCCAAATCACTTAAGCCTAGGAGGTGTGAAGCTATCACAAGCACTATTTGGGAACTGGTTAGGACTACCTCCTAATTCTAGGTTTGTCCCAAGCACTTTAATATGGTTAACACAAGTGCTATTTCCTCCAGTAGGGAGAGATGGAAAGAATAGTAATATGCCTTGGCACCCTATGGGCCCAAGAGCCTTTAGTTGTAAAGAGAAGGAGAGTGCTAAAAAGGAAAAGGGTTGGCCCCCCTTCAAAAGTGACTTGTACAAAAGGCCAAAGTGTTGACTTGGTCTACGTCCACAAAAATAGCCATGCCAATGAAAATAGCAATGAAAGGAGTACAGCTCAAGCTTAGGGAGTTTGATCCCCAAATATTCCAAAGCAAAGGATTCCAGGCAACATGCAGGGTTAATGTGGAGTGTCTCACAAAAGTTAAGCCTCGCCACTCTAGGTTTTGAGCCGCGTTCACAAGGTTCAAGCCCCAAATGGTTTAAGGCATGAGGGCGCTCAAGGAGTTTGAGCCCCAAATCACCTAAGCCTAAGAGGTGCGAGGTTTGTCCCAAGCGCTATTTGGGAACTGGTTAGGACCACCTCCTAATTCCAGGTTTGTCCCAAGCTCTTTAATATGGTTAACACAAGTGCTATTTGTGCCAGTAGGGAGAGATGGAAAGAATAGTATTATGCCTTGGCACCATATAGGCCCAAGAGCCTTTGGTTGTAAAGAGAAGGAGAGTGCTAAAAAGAAAAAGGGTTGGTCCTCCCTTCAAAAGGTGATGTACAAAAGGCCAAAGTGATGACTTTGGTCTTTATTGTCATTTGCTCAAGTCGAAATACAACCTCTCTCTTCTCTTCCAAGAAAGTGTTTTGGGTGTTCTCTTGTTTCCATTATAGTGCCCTTGTATCTGCCACTCCATCCCCCTTCATTCTCCTCTTCCCTTCTCCTTCTCCCTAGTAGCATTTGAGTTTGTGGAGTTGTAGGTGAAAAAAGAGGGAGGAGTGAGAGTGTCGACAAAAAATTGGGAGCATTTGAAGCTTGTCTTTGAGGATTTTAAGTGTTTCAAGTTTATAGGAACTTAGTGGGTGTGATTGCTAAGGAGTGTGTGAGGTCCAAACACCTCAAAAAACAACAAAAATGAGGATTCTTGCCAAATCTTGAAGTTGTTTTGTGTCTTAGAACTCACCCTTCATGAAATTTTGCATTTTGGCTTCTAAAAAGTGTTTTTTTTTTCAAGTTTTTTTCATTCAGTAGGTAGATTAGGTAGTTTAGCATCCCCCCATCACAAAAAAACATGAACAAAAACTTCAAAATCTTCAAGAATCATCAAAAATCAATTGGCGACATTGTCTTTTCCTATCTCACCAACCAAATATCCTGCTGACCGGTGCATTAGCAGTATCCCGCCGGTCAAATCACATTGACTCCATGCCATAGAGCTATCCCACAGACCTTACTTCTGACCATGACATTTTTTTTAAACGCAAAAAGTAGTGCTAGTTATATTACTTGAAAGCGAGAGTACAAGATGGCCTAAAGGCCAGCGGGCTACAATAACAAAATGGATACAGCCCGAGGAGCCAAAAAGCTAATGACAACCTTCTCAGGGCATAATCATCGGAGAGTGGACAAACAGCCAAGGTGGGGGGGCGTAATGCCACTGAAGACTCTGAGTGGAGTGCTGGAAGAACAACTCCCGATGGTCCCAGTCACGAAGGAAGCGTCATCTCTTTTCCTTCCCTACCCAGGACTCCCCCTGAATCTGATCCCACTGACCCTTGAGCATGTGAACGATCGTGCTCCAAATGTCTGCTAGGGTTTGGGTAGCAGAAGAAGTCTGATCTCCTACCGTCTGTGTGCATTTGGAGGTCCAGATATGCCAGCCCGCAATGCTCCCTATGATCTCCCAAACTGGGTGCCGAGTCATCGCTCCTGCATCTGTCTTTGTCAGATGCCAAGAGAAGCTGCCCATGTATGCCCAGGTGGCCTGTGTGATGAAAAAGACGGGATCCTGTCTAGAGAACTCATAAGCCAAGTGATGTCCCATCTCAGTGCTGCACCAGCAAACAACTCCCCAAGTGATCGGCCCTAGCTCGGGTGCAACCCTCGCTAGGATCCCCATGACTCCCTTCCAAACTGTCTGTGCATGCAAGCAGCTCCAAAGGTAGTGCTTCAGGGACTCCTCCTCCTGAAAACACATCTGGCAGTGCCCCTCCTGCCCCATCTACCTCAGCCAACTGCCAACTGGTAGCCCCTTGTGTGCCACCATCCAAAGGAAGTAAGAGATCTTCCTCGGTCGCCAGCTAGCCCAAAGAGTCTTCCAGAAAGTGCGAAGAAAGACCAGAGATATCCCCTGGGCATACCAACTATGTGCCTGTGTGGGTAGCCCGCGCTGGAGAGCCCCAAGAGCACGCCTACCCGTACGTGCACTATAAGAGAAGAAGGAGGTAGGGTTCTCTGAGGTCTCCAATGGTGGCCAGCACCACTCCCCTGCTGGGTCCCACTCCACCTCTGTCAAGGAACGGCCCTCCCATATCTAGAGTCTCCACCAATCCTGGTCCTGCATAATCTAGGGGTCTATATGCCACATCTTCCCTTGCAGCCCTACAATGCGAAGGCGCTGCCAGGGAAGCTGGGGTCGATCACTGCTTCTCTGCTCTGTAGGCGGCTATCATCAGTGAGAGAAGAAGTGTATCGCGAAGAGTCCGAGAAAAGGCTTGCAACCACCAAAGGAATGCCTCGTGGAGTGAACTATCCTAGCCAGCTCTCATCTCTCGGTGACCATGGGAATCCTCCAACCTATAGGAATGGCAGCATCAATCTCCACTCGCCGAGCTTGGATCCCACGTGCCATACCTACTGCTGCTGCCAGCTCGCCTGGGCTCAGCTAGCTGTAGACATCCCTCCAAACCTAGAGCGAGTGCGCGGGCCCACGCGCCCAGAGTGCCCAAGGGATATGGAATCTCTCTCCAAGCTGGCGACCTGTATCATCTGTCACCTGGCTACTCCAGATAAGGGGATATCTGCCTATCTCCTCTCGGCAGCTAGGGGGAACCTGGGAGAGGCTATGTCGCAACTTCCTCCAGACCAAGACGAGGCTACGGAGGAAGGGGGAACGGGGCTGAGTCAAAGGGGCAAAAGTGAAGATCCACCAGATAGAAGGCTGCCAAACACCCCCTCTCTGAGGGGTACACACGCTGAGACCATGCTGTAGCAAGAGCTTCCACGTCTACCCTCCTGGGGTCAGACCACGGATGACTAACTTGCCAAGTAGTGCCTGACTCTGCAGCCTGACTCTGCAGTTTTGGATCTATGATGCCGAGGCCCGCCCTCTGTCTGGGGGAGAATGACCGTCTGCCAGGTGACCCTGGCTCTTGTGGTGCTGGAACCATCTGAACCAGACCATAGAAAGTTCCACTCCAGTCTCCTCAACTAGGCTACACATGATCTCAAGAAACACCAGCAAGAGGCCACATACCAAGTAGTGGCAAGGACCTGGTTGACCACAAGGGCCCTACCTGCCAAGGATAGCCGAGCCGTGCTCCAGAAAGCAAGCTTCCGTTGTATGAAGGCTAGGACCAACAAGAACTACTGTGCCGGTGTGATGTCCAGGCCTACCTGGAATCCTAGGTAACGTGTCGTCTGTCCTCTAGGGATCCAGCGAAACCCCAGGAAAATACCCCACTGTGAGCTAGCTCTCGGACCCGTAAGAAAACCAACTGACTTATGCCAGTTGATTTTCGCCCCAGCCGCAAGGCAAAAAATCTCTAGGGACAGTCTCACTCGCTCCAGTGACTCGACATCATCCTGCACATATAGGGCTGTGTCGTCTGCATACTCGGAGTCCAGAAGTTCTGCATCATCTCGAATAGGGAGACGCATCCTGCGAAGACCAGTGGTACGGGCTCGAAGGAAGTGGGTCATGGCCTCCGCAAATAATAGGAAGAGGTAGGGTGCTAGCGGACAGCCCTGACGCACCGAGTGCTCGAGTGTGAATCTCTCCCCCATCCTGCCACTGATGATAACACCCGACTGGCTGACTTGTGGAGGCTAGCAATACCTCTGATCCACTCGTCTGGGAAATCGAACCGAGAGAGTGTACCTTCCAAGAAGGACCAGTCTACCCTGTCGTACGCCTTCTCAAAGTCGAGAAGGAGTATGGCAAGGTGCTGGCCACTGTGCTGGGCCCATTCCGTCACCTCTGAGAAAGTGAAAATGTTGTCCAAAATGCTGTGATCTTGGACAAAACCAGTCTGGGTGTCATGAATCAAGTCGTGTAGTAGGGGGCGGATGCAGCTACTGATCATCTTGGCGAGGATTTTGTAGGCGGTCGGGAGGAGGGTGATAGGGTGCCACTATCTGATCTCCTGACGGTCCCCCCCTTTGGGGATGAGGCAAATCAAGCTTGTTGCAAGGCTCTCTGGCATCTGCCCATTGGAGAAGATATGCTGGAAGGCTGCGAGCAAGGGCAGATGGATCTGCTCCCAAAAGGTGGTGAAGAAAGCTCTGGAGAGGCCATCCTCACCTGGGCATTTCTGCCCATCAATAGCACTCACCGCATCCTGCATCTCCGCCACGATGAAAGGGGCGAGGAGGGAGTCACTCATGCTAGGCTGCACGAGCCGCGGTGTAGACCTCTACACCTCCTCTCTGCATAGGCGACCACGAGGGTCTGGGGGCTCCTGCTGGAACAATGATCTGTAGAAATCGGTCACCAAGTCTTAGACCTCGTCTGGATCTATCTTGACACTACCATCCTGCGCCCTAAGAGAATGGAGCTGTTCCCCTACTGACCTCTGTCCATGGGTCCTGAAGAACTCTCTGCACATCCTGTCGCCTTTCCTAGCCCAGAAGGACTTGGAAGCATGAAATGAGAACTCCGAGCGACGCTAGGTGATCTCCTCTAGAATGGCTCAGGCCCGAACCTCCTGCTGTTTGAGCTCCTCAGAGCCTGGAGAAGATTGCTGCATCCACTGAATCAAAGCGAGATCTTGCCTGAGACCCCTCTCCTTCGCCCAACACTGCTGCCTGACCTGAATTGCCTCTTGCTGACAGATGAGGCTAGACTCAGCAAGCCCCTGAGCTACCTGTATTGCCATATCCCCAGTGGGGTCCCAATCCTGCTCCCACAGGTCCACTATCCTGCTGTGAACTGCTGCTCTGGAGAGTAGATGGAGTCTGGGATCTGGCATGAGCATGGAGGTGCGGAGTGAGAGGCTGAGTCCAGGACTAGGATGACTGGGGCATGGTCTGAGAGTGTCATCCCTGGAACCACTCCTGACTCTCCACCTCTGCCAAGTGCCCAATCGCTGACATAGAAATGGTCTAGTTGCTCCAGAAGTCTGCCTCCCTCCCTCCTGTAACCCCAAGAGAAGTCCAGACTCCCTGTCCATCTGTGAAAGGAAGGCTCCCTCCAGCTATCCCGGCCTCCCACTGCAAATAGGAAGGAGTCCCAATCTGCCTGCTCTGCCTGAGCTATACCAAGGAACTCTGGGCCCCGTCCCTGCTGATCCTCAAGGGTCTCAAGGTTGTTGAAGTCCCCTCCTACAATCCAAGAGTCCATCTCTGGCAACAAGTCTATCAAGGATCTCCAAAAAGCAGCTCTCTGTCTAAGATCGGTCGGGGCATAGATATTGAGGATGCCGCCCTCAATATGCAAGCCCACCCAAAGCGCACGTCCTGGGATTAGAGTGCCAAAACCACACACATGCTGAACTAGAGAAGCGTCGATGGAGGTACAGACACCCCCGCTCCTCCCCTGCTCGCCAATCGAAGGTTCCCAGTAGGTGTGGGAGCGTCCTGTGAGGACCTTCCCACAAATACTGGTTTGAGAAGCCAAAAGCTTGTGTTCCTGCAGTAGGAGCACATCTACCCTTCCAACCAAGGCTGGCTGGAGCTCCTGTCTGAGCACCATCTTCTTGGGGCCACAGGTTCTTGATGAGTGGAACCCGTTGACGTTCCAAGAGATAATGCGTAAACTCATGAGGAGGGAAGGTGGGCCACAAACAGTTGTCTGCTTGCGGTCGATGTCGAAGTGGTCGGAGGATGTCCAGTGTGCAGACGAAGGCACTTCTGTGAGGGTTTCGAAGGAGAGGCTGGATCATTAGACCCATCCTCTAAAACCTTCAGCAGAGGGGAGAGGCCCTTCGTCCCGTGGTGGTAGGCTCTCTCTAACCAGCTCGACGCCTCTGCCAGGGAAATACTATAGAAGCTCGCTACCTCTGAGGTCCTCCACGGGTGGAGCCCTTCCGCATAGGCCCACTCCAGAGGTGGCCGAATAATGACCAAGAGTCGAAAACGTTTGGCGCTGTGGCGCCATCGCAGACGAATGTCACCCTCCTTCCACTGCTACTGAAAAAGCTCCGCTGCTCTGCTACTGATCCAGTCTTGCACCTGCTCCTGGGACTGATCTTGTATCATCTCGCAAACATTTTCATTCATCCATTGCTCATTCCCTTCACTGGAGATAGTGAAGGAATAGCTAGGACCATCGTGAGGGGCAAGGATGGACACCTTACCCTCCGCCCCCTTGCGGAGGTAGAAGATGCTGATGTCTAGGCATGCAAGGAAGGAGCCAATACCCGCTGCATCCAAATAATCCCAAGGTCTTGCTCGATAAAACTCCAATGGAAGAGCTCTAGGAGCAGCCCTTGGGCGTGGGGATGATGATGAGGAGTCTGAACCAGAGAGAGGGGTGCTGGCCATCTGCAGGGAAGGGCCTCTCCCCTCCGCCGGGCCAGGAGGGATAGGCACGGGTGAGGTCTGTGCTGGCTTCGAGGCTGCAAGTGGCTCAGGCGGAGGGGGGGTTCCCTCTAGATCATGCTCAAGGAAGAGAGTGGAGCAGAAACCACTGGTGCTAGGGGGGATCCTAGAGGGGGTGGGGGTCGAGGGATCGAGGAGGAGGGGGGAGGGGAAGGAGGGCAGGGTGAAGGATGAGGGGGAGGCTGGCTGATCTTCTCCTTTCCCTTCTCCTTCCCCTTACCAAGCTACTGGTGAGTAGTGACCACAGGGAGGGGCTCTTGCTATAGATGGGCAGGTTTTTTGGGTCCTACTTTGTTTCCCTTCCGTTTTCTTTTGACCTCCGTCCAGCCTTCCCCTTTGAGAGGGGATGTCGCTGACTGGTGGGGGGGATCCTGAGTTGCCTGAACGATACATAGGAAGTCAATGCCATACTACCCTAGGGCAAATCGCTTGGCTGAGAGCTCCAACAAAACATGCTGTAAGATCATCACATCTACGGTAGAAGCTAGCCATATCGACTCAGAGCATAAGCTCATAGCAATGTTATGGGCCTATAGGACCTCCTACAAAGTGGACATGCATTGTACCCCCTCCAAGTTAGCCTTCAAAGTGGAGGCAATAATGCCAATGGAGTATGTAGTGCCTAGCCTCCGTCTTGTTGTGAAGGAGAGACTCATAGAAAATGCGCTAGTAGAATGGCACTTCGCGACCTCGAAAAGTTAGAAGAGACAAGGTTGCATGCAGCCTACTCTCTCTGGGTAAAAAAGGCCTAATGCAAGAAGTGGTTCGACTACAACCTCAAGAACAAGGACCTGGCAGAAGGAGATTTAGCACTCCTATACAGCATCTATAATACTAAACATAAGCTTAAGTATCAAGGTATGGTTCCTTACCGCGTAGTTGAGATCACTCCACAAGGGTCATGCCAAATAGCCACCCTTGATGGGACAAAAATGGATAGCTACCTTAACGGGAGCAAATTAAAAAGATATTACGGACCACTCACTCTCTCCACCCTTAAAGCCGTGCATAGAGAAAAAGAACTCAAGGCTGAGGTGGCCAGGATGAAATGCTAGGCCATTGAGGAAGCCAGAATCCATAATGCTAAGCTCCAACAACGTAGGCAAATGACACTGCTTAAGGCAATGATTGAACATGTGCAACTAATAGATGAGCTAATGGTAGAGCCAGCCAAGTTGCTTATTCAACTATAGGTCCCACGCATGCGCATCAAAGCACTCGTGGATCTAGGACCGCGAGCCACAACTTCCTCTCCCGACAGGTATGGGAAAAGCTACAGGTACCACTAACCCTCAACATTGCTTCAATAAGAGCTATAAATGGCCAACTCCTACAAACTCTGGGTTTTGTGAATTTAAGCCTAACAGTTGTTTGTGAAGCAGTTGGATATATGATTTTATGTGCTCCCCATAGAAGCAACCTAAGAATAGATTACATTATGTCAAACCTAGTGCTACGCTGTAAACTGTCAAATCGACTGGCATGCCCGGACTACTTCGTTCACCAATGTCACTTTGATCAGATACGACTTCCAGAGAACATTAAAGCAACGAAAGCTCTGGTCGCCCCAAAGAAGCCTCTCTTCCAAACCCATCTATGACAAGAAGTAAGCCACACTGCCCACTAGCACCCTCGCCTCATCCACCGCCACACCCCACCAACAGCTCGATCAACACCAACTGCTTGGGCGGCCAAGGCAAGAAAGTCGCCTGGGTCCCAGGTTGATGGTACAAACCCTGAAGGTGTCAAAGGCAGCACCACAAGAACCTGTGTCTCCCTGGGATACAGCACCACAAGAACCTGTCGACAATGAATTGAATGAACCAAGCCAGCCCCAAGGTACCAAATATGCACTAGTACCATAGATGGTCCGACTCAACACAAGTATCACCACAACCAGTTGAGGGACCCCACAAGAACCGATCCCTCCCCCATGAAGAGTTACACAAGAACCTCCCTCTAGGGACGAACACTCGAAGGTGATGGCGAACGTACCCCCTTCAATGGTACTATCCTACTCACATGAAAGCAAGGGTCAGCACCACGGGCAGACTCATGAAAACTTGCTTCTCCCAAGAAGACGGCCCATGCTGCAACAACGAAGTCTAGCGCAATATGCCCCTGGCATCCAAGGTAAAAAACAAGCTGAGCACTTACTCTACATGGCTCCTTACATGCTATGCTGCAATATGGCATCCGCCTACACTGCATTCATCATAATCATTGAGTCTAGGTCTAGGTGAGTCAGTATCGTAGGCATCTCACCCAACACATGCGCAGCCCACTAGTCCCTGCCGAACACTCCACACGCTCACACACGGTCAGCACCAGGTGATTAGGATCCATTTTTGCATTTGTTCATAATCTTGCACGCTGACCTCACAATCACACCCGCACCGCACAAGTGCACTCTACTCAATCATCCTTTTCCCCGCCCCACACACCACTCTCTCTTTCTTTTACTCTCTTACACAATCAATATCCCACCAGTCGTCACCATAATGGTATCCTGCCGACCATCATGATCCCAACATCCCATCAATTGTCACCATCGCCATCGACAAATCATGCCGATCGTCACCAAAGAAGTATCCTACTGCCTGTCACGATCCAACATCTTGCCAGTCGTTGTCATTGCCATCGCCATTGACAAATCACGTCGATCATCACCAAAGAAGTATCTCATCGCCTGTCGCAATTGCAACATCCCGACAGTCGATGCCAAGGAAATACACTACTGACCATCACGATTTTAGATCACACTGCTCGTCATCATCTCGTATCATGCTAGTCATGATCTTGGCCACATCCCTCTACCCGTCGGCATCGGTTTACTGCACCAATCATCACTATCTATTTACCCCACCAACCATCGCCATACCTGTATCCCACCAATCGAGAGGATAATAAATCTATATAAATGGGTCGTCGCAATAGCAGTTTCCCCCAAACTCTTGCAAAATTTTCCCAAAATTGTGATAGTTTTTGAACAACCTGTTTATGTCCCCTTGCTCTTCCTCATCCACCGAATCCCTCATCACTCAACTGCCATCCCTGTTTCTGATGGATCCCAAACAAGAGTTCTTCAAGTTCGAAACAATAGACCTAGGACTCCACCCTCGCCCTATCCCAGAGGCCACTGGCCCATCGGACTCCTAAAGCACTCCGTTTGCCGTGATCCGCATGCCTTCTGAGATCCCTTTGGAAGACTTGCAAGGCGAAGAAACATCTGCCAAGCAGGCCGCTCAAGAGGATCCGACTGCACGGTAGGCACGCCTCCCTCGAGGTCAAGGAAGTGCACCTCGGTGTCAACAGCAGGCAAGTATAAGGTCGTGCGCTCCCTAGCACACTCACCACTTGGAGAAGCATGGCTCTAAGAACTGGACGCTTGCATTATACACTCGCGCTTTGCATACGAGGGCCACAACTACACCCTCCACTACCATATAGAAGCAACATATGCAACATTCCAAGACCCAGTAGTGGAGGAGGCACTCAGCTTTGCAGGCTTGAGCAAAGTGGCCACCCATCTCTCGTGCCACCTGGACATGATGCTTCTAGCAGAATTCCTCAAGGCATGCAACAATAACACCAACGTTGGTGTCCTGCGAGATGTAGCAGGCAATCCCCACTACTACCAAATCAATCAGGATGTGGAACAAGCAGCCTTCAACCTATCGGTGGTCGGCAAAAAATACTCCAAAAAGAAAAAGCTCGATGCCCTCAAAATGGTTTGTCACTATAATCGCCACAAGTGCAAGGGCTGCATCCACTTCATAGCCATCCACAAGCCCGAGGTGGAATAACTAGCAAGAGCCTTGCAATGGCTTACTCAAGTCAAGCACATGGACCATCATCAGTCCGCCGTCGTGCCAAATATCCTGCTACGCATGGTGGAGCTCTAGGAGACCAACTGGGCTTGACTACTTGTGTAGCCAAATGAGAGATGACCTCGGCACCCACGGGGACATTATCAGCAATCCCATGCTATACATGCCGGTCCTCTACTACTTAAAGAGTAAGAATCTGCCAGTCAGCTTTGGCCTAGCAGAAAAATTTGCCACCGGCCTAGTACAGACCGAGGCAGAAGAAACGGAGGTGAAGCCCAAGGGAGCAAGGACAATGCCTAGTGTCACTCCGATAGTTCATGTGCAGTTGGACACGTCAGCTACTCGGACATTATGAGGACCGCCAGTTGCACGAATTCATGCACCAACAACTGCACCTCCAGCGGGTAGATCCTCAAAGCAATGGTAAACAAGTTTAGGAAGAGCCCATTCTCACCAAAGACCTCTAGGGCGATGAAACAATCGACATCAGCCTCTATACATGAGCCGGAGTCACACCAACTACCCTCGCTGTGTCCTATGTCTCAGTCTCCACAACCCCTCAGGAGACCACATCCTTTGCCACTGGCACCTCTTTCGCTCCATGGGCAGGCCTAGCAGAGGCCTTACAATTTTGTAATGTGCCCCAATATAGGGCATCAAGTGGGCACATTACGGTAGAGCAGTTGTCATGTGCAGACCTGATGGAACTAATCCTCTTTGAAGCCATGGCATAACTCCCATAGGTCGCCTGCACAATTTTACAGAGGAGGCAAGAACAAGCCTCAAAACTCTCCGCCAGTCTCATCCAGGCCCAGCTCTCTACACATGAAAGCCAATCAACAATGGTTGCAGCCCAAGCCACAGGCCATGCCGCAATACATAGGGCCGAAGAGTGCCAAGCCAAAGCTGAGGAGCTTGAGCTAGCTCTTACAAAGCTCAAAGACGACCTTGCCACAAGTGAATACCTAGTCCAGATGCTCATGGACCAGGTCGACAAGGCAGAGTCGAACCTATGCACAATGCTAGAACAACAGGCACAGGCAAAGGAGCGGTACGCCTAATCATAGAAGTACCACAAACAATAGATCTGATCTCTACAGGATCTCCTGGCACAAGAGAGGGATCTAATGCTCTCCCTCCAAGAAGAAAATGAATGCCAGTGCACCACCAGCCAATCAAAGGAGACAAGATTGGAAGAGCGAGAGCAACAAGAGTTCCGAATGTACAGGGAGGTCTCCGCACAATTAGCCACATACACACTTGCACCATGCACCATCCCCCAAACCCTCCAAATGCACTTTGATGCACTCCACGCACAAAATCTCATCTTCCACCTAGACCTCACTGCTCCACTTCTTTCTAACACCCTCCAAACTATCCTTTGCTATAACCCCGACCAATGCTACCCCATCTTAGCCATCATACTTCTCTCTAGATCTCCAACCCACTTCTCTATCTCTTGTTTGCCCCTCTGATCTCTAGACATTATCCGCCCATCCCATCCTCCTCAATTTTCAAGCCTGGTGCCGCCATCACTGAGTCCCTTAATTATCCAATGAATGATGAAGTGACACAACTCGCAAAGCCCAAGGAACTCATGCCATGGGTTTGCACACCCGTAAGTCTACATGCAGACACCAATTGGATGCAGACCTAAGGCCGAGCCTCTACCGTCCAATGTCAAGGGCATCTTGCAGCCTACCAATCCACAACCTACCACCCCCTCAACATAATAATCCTCTTCAATAGGGTGCTACAGGCTCTCCAAGGCTCACTTGAGTCCTTGGTGAGTAATTTTGAAACAATTCACGTAGCCTACCCAGAGGAAGTCACCAAGGAAGAGGGAAATGAAGCAATCACCCTCTTTAATACTACCGCCCCCTGTAGAAATTCCACTACCACCTCCTCTAGATCCTGCTCTACCCACCCAACAAGCCAGCCACCCTCCCCTCCCTCAGACAACACTGCCCGAGTACTCATCTAACACCTCTAACACCACCAACGCACAGCACGGGCCCTCCCCATCCATCTCCTCTAATGCTCCAATCAACCTTCCTGATGAAGCTTTCAACAAGCTGCTCAAAGTAGCCAATTTTGTCCAAGAAGTTGACGCATCAATGCCACCAAGATCAACGGAGCCGAAGCGTGTGCCACTTGTAGATGATGACACTCCGCCATCCTCGCCAGTTTCCCCACCTGAAGATCCCCCCACTGGCGCCCGGACTTAAATCCTTTCAGGAATTGCTAGATAGCATGCTAATGCACCATTGGAAGTGCCATCTCGAGGGCTCTCACCTCCACCTCTATGAAATTCTTGAGGTGTGTTCCCTCACATAGTTCATCATGCATTCCTTTGACGACTGGTGCCATGCGCATCCAAAGTGCACGAGGAGGGTATAGCCTCGTCCCCAATTCTCCAATCCCCGCAATTGACGCAGATGCCGATCAATAGCGACAATGGCAGCTCCCCTTTTTGAAGCTGGAGAAAATTTGGCACTACTACCACAGTGCACCCATCGATCGTCAAGTCCACCCACTCTATATGTCCATTGAATGATGATGGACTTGGGCCACATTTAGAGACCTCAAGTAGAAGGACCCAAACATGTACAACTTTCCCAAGTACAACTTCCCCAAAGAGATGACTCAGGAGGGATCTTGCTTCTGCCTCTAGTCATTCAATGACACATATGGCTCAGTTCTAGATCCTACCATCGTCATAATGGTACATTTAAACCAACTCCTCCTCTTACTCCTCCACGATCTTCCAGCCCACAATCGCCCCATCGACGACTGCCTCCACAATCTAAACAACCAAATTGTCTTCAATCCCGACATCATTCTGATGCAATTCCCAGACCCCCGCCTCTACCTCCATGTTCGCAATCTCCACAGACATCGCATCCACACATACGAGGATATGCACGCCACCCATTTTTGGAAGTACCGCTCATACCTCTCACCTCACTTCATGACAACTGGACTACTACGCCGTCCTCCTTACCACCAACCTCCTCTAGTGTGGCTGAGGATGGATCAGCAACAGGAAGGGGGGCATATGAACATCCACAGAGTACAGCTGTCGAATGTAGGGTAATTCAGTGATTCGAGGTGATTAGGCTGCATGATCTACTTCAATGGACAAGCCAATGATAGCAAGCAATGTGCACATATAAGGAGTATAGCTAAACTCAGGGAGTTTGATTCCCAAATACCCAAAGTCCAAGGATTCCAGGCACAGGTTGTATGTTCTAGCTAACACCAAGACCAAAGATTGCAGGCAAGTGCACATTTCAGGTCTATGTCCACGAAAATAGCCACACCACGAAAATAGCCATGAAAGGAGTACAACTCAAACTCAGGGAGTTTGATCCCCAAATATTCCAAAGCAAAGGATTCCATGCAACATGCAGGGTTGCCGTGAAGTGTCTCGCAGAAGTTAAGCCTCGCCACTCCAGGTTTTGAGCTGTGTTCACAAGGTTTGAGCCCCAAATGGTTTAAGGCATGAGGGCGCTCAGGGACTTTGAGCCCCAAATCACCTAAGCCTAGGAGACATGAGGCTAATACAAGCGCTATTTGGGAATTGGTTAGGACCGCCTCCTAATTTCAGGTTTGTCCCAAGTGCTTTAATATGGTTAACACAAGTGCTATTTCCACCAGTAGGGAGAGATGGAAAGAATAGTAATATGCCTTGGCACCATATAGGCCCAAGAGCCTTTAGTTGTAAAGAGAAGGAGAGTACTAAAAAGGAAAAGGGTTGGCCCTCCCTTCAAAAGGTGACTTGTACAAAAGGCCAAAATGTTGACTTTGGTCTTCATTGTCGTTTGCTCAAGTCGAAATACAACCTCCCTCTTCTCTTCCAAGAGAGTGTTTTGGGTGTTCTCTTGTTTCCATTGTAGTGCCCTTGTTTCTGCCACTCCATCCCCCTTCACTCTCCTCTTTCCTTCTCCTTCTCCCTCCCTTCTCCCCTCTCTTCTCCCCTCTTCCCCTACCACCTTTCTCATGTGGAGACACATTGCAACAATCCAGAGGCCGCTTGAGTGACACTTGTAGATGACTCGTGCCTTGCATCATTGCTCTCATAAGGAGTAGCTCGGAGTGGAGGATCCATTGGCATATCTTCAACATCCCTATGACACGTGAGTCACCGCCAAGACCCACAATAGCTTGTCCTGAAGTGCCTCCCTGATGAAATTGTACCTGACCTCAATGTGTTTGGACTTGGCATGAAAGACCGAATTTCATGCTAGCTAAATAGCACTCATGGAATCACTATGCAATGTTGGTACATCTGTATGAATCCCCAAATCTCCCACTAGCCAATCAAGCCATATAGCCTCCTTGCAACCCTTTATGGTTGGAATATACTCAGCCTCTATGGTAGACAAAGAAACATACTTCTATGCATGAGACATCCACGACGCTGCACCACCTACAAAGCTGAACACATAAGTATAAGTGGATCTCCTATTATCCACATGCCCTTAATTGTCTCCCAATGCCTCTTTCTTGGATTATACATATACCGGCTAACAACTCCCACTGCAAATGCAATGTCCGGCCTAGTGGCTATAATAGCATACATAAGACTCCCAACTGTTGATGCATAAGGAACCTTGGACATCATAGCCCTCTCCTCATCTTCTTTGGGTCTATCTACCTGACTTAGTTTCACATATGGAGGCAATGGAGTACTTACATTCTCCCCCCCCCTCTATATTGCTTTTGTAACATACTCCTTCTAGGAAAGCCAAAGGAGTTGACTGCATTGATCTCCTCGATCTTCACTTTTCCTTTGTCCTCTCTGGGACTCTCTTCCTTCTTATTTTGCATTCTTTTTCTTATCCTTTTGCTCCCTTTTCATTTTGTAGAAATATTTTTTTATGTGGCCTTTCTTGCCACAGTGGCAACACTCAATGTTCCATGCCTTGGATCTACGAGACTTCCCTCTTTCTTGGGACTTCCCGCTGAACTATGATCTACCACATTTGCACATTTAAGGCTACATCTTGCTTGTTGCCATCCATAGATTTCTGTCTAATCATTTTGGCCAATGGGCTACCCACAACATCATCAAACTTTAGTACTCCACCAGGTGCAGAGTTATTGATAGCTATATGGAAGGTATCCCATGAGGATGGCAATGAACACAAGAGGAATATTTCCTTAGTCCCTGCATCAAAATTCAGCTTTTGAGCCTGAAGCTGGCTGAAAATAATATTGAATTCATTCAAGTGAGAAGAAATGGTGACCCCTTCCTTATCTACAACTCAAACAACCTCTTCATGAGGTAAACTTTATTAGAGGTAGTTTCCTTCTCATAAGTGGCACATAATTTCTTCCAAAAATCTTCCATAGTCTTCTCATTTACTACTATGAAATAAATTGACTCTATAAGATGAAGTCTAACAGTAGACTTTGCTAATGCATCCAACTCATTTCAATCATCCTCAGGCATAGCTACAAGCTTAGCTATAATCCCTTCCAAGGGTTTAATATACTTCTTTTGAATAAGCACATCCCTTATCTGTTCTTTCCATAGAGAGAAGTTTATCCCATAAAACTTTTCAATGCTAGAAAATGCCTTTTTAGAAATGGAAGAGGATGCGATGATGCAATTAAACTAAAATCCCAAATTCTAGTGCCTACTGCAAGAAAGAATCACACCAAATACTAGGTGCAACCAAATATGTACGCCACAATGGAGGGTAATATCACAAAAAACTCAAAGGCTCAAAGGCTCAAAGCATTAAAAAATGCACTTGACTCATGTGCATATACTATTCATCCATATGAGCAAATCTGGCCCAAAAGAAAATGTCAGCTTGCAATGACAAAACAATGGCAAACCCAATGCCAATAAGAGCCAAATGCCTTAAGCATAAATGCCATCTATGGGCATAAGCATCAATAATATCTCATCCAAGAGAGTAGCACTATCAGTGCATCAATTGCAATGTGTCAAAGCTATCCCTCACCATAAAATAGCATCTATGTGCTAAACATCCATCAATAAAGCATCCCACAAGGCAATCTGGGCCTATTAGCGCATCCAACAAGGATCGTAATGCATCCAAAAGACATGTAAAGTATCCACTACAACCCAATGCAAACCCCAAATGAGTGTACATGGCTCAAACTGCAACCAGAGTGATTTGCATAAGACATGTTCAAAATCACGACCTCAAGGCAACGATCGCTACTGAAAGTAAAACTTGAGATGCCTCAAAACCACTGCAATCTTTGCATACACGGCATCAATGACATAACGTGTGCTTTTTCTGACTCAAAGAATACTTTAAAAAACCACTTTGGATGTGAAGTAAACCGAAGTCAAAGCTTGCATTTGACCTGTAAATAAAACCTTAAAAGCCTAAGGTTCAATTTAAAAATTCCAAGTGTCAAAAAACCAAAGGTTTGAGCCTTTGAATGGATTTCTTATAGAGAAACATATGATTCAAGGTCTGAGAGAGACAAAACTCCTCCAAATCTCCATAGAATTGTGCAAGAGCTAACACAGATAGGGGTTTTCAGGCCTCTAGAATGCAATGGAACAGACAATTTTGAAATCGTGGTCCCAATCATTGGGTCCAACACGAATTGAAAAACGTTTTTACAAACCGATCTGGTTGTGAACTCCATCGGAGTGCAAATTATGAGCAATACAGAAGTTTTAGAACCTCTCGAGTCCATCGGAACTGACATATCTACGAATGGTTGCTTCAAACTTGAGTTTCAACACAATAGCAAAAAAACATTGAAGCAAAGACAGTGAGTTAGAAATCCAATGTAAATGACCCCAAACTCAAGAATGAAGGGGTTTTCGAACTCCCGAAGTGCAATGGACACAAAAAGATGTTAATGTTTGCCGCCCTTGCAAGTCATTCCGGACTCTCTGTCGTAGAAAGGAATAGGAAAATTGTCAAAAAATGCATTTTTGCTCTAAAACCACTTACAAGCTTGCAAAAAAAGCACTCAGAGATTTTCAGAAACCACCTGCAGGCTTGTATAAGGTTCCAATACCACTTGGGCAGCTCAAACAAGCACCCACAGGCTTGCTCCATCCTCCCACAGAGCTACAACAATAGACTCTTGGCTCCACTCACACACACGGGCTCACCTAGACCACCCACAAGCATCAAATAGACCACCCGACTTTGATACCAACTGTTGAGAGTGCTCTCAATAGAAGCATAATGGAAGAGGGTGAGAGATAGGGAGAGCTAGAAGAGCCACACAAGCTCTGGTCGGTGCAAAATAAGTTATGTGTTTGAGTGTTGTACATAACCGGGGTTAAGGCTTAGTGGCCTTTAATCCCCACGTCTCTCTCTCTCCCTCTCTCTCTCTCTCTCTCTCTCAATCTAAAATGTTACAAATCTCAACATTTGTATGCTTGTAGATTTCAAATCAAATACCAATGAAGCCCTAATAGTGCCTTTATTTGGAAAAAATATATGTTATACCAATACTTTGTGTGTGTGTGTGTGTGTGTGTCTGTGTGACTACAAGAATTGGCCTCATTTTTTATGCTTATATCAACACAAATTACATTGGAATATTAAAAAAAAAAACTCCTAAGCATTGATATTAATGTCCATATTACTATTGATAAGAAAGAGTCGATATTAGCCTCCATACTACCATCAATATTTACGTGAATAAACATTTTTCTATGCTAATATGGACGGTAATATCAGCTCTGGGAACACTTTATCGATGCTAATATTGACTCTAATATCGACACTATCAGGGAAACTCGAAGCTATTTCGACGTAAGTATTGACGCTTTTTTGTAGGGAAATGTTTTTTAAGGGCAAATTAGGGATTTTTTAGCCCTAATCTACCGTGCTATAAAAGGTCTATATTATAGTGTACTGGACATTTTATATTTTTACATTCAGTTTGAGTGTAAAATTTTCTATATTCTCTTTCAACTTGTGTACAAAATCTCATGTTCTCTATGAGCACAAAATTATATTCTCTTGCACTTTCTATATCTGACTACTCTACCCTACTGAGATGTACATCATATTTACTCTAGCCTAGTCATTGCTATAGTCCTCATCATTTCTCACATCCTCCATGTTGCTCTAGCCACCCTCCTCATCGCTCCCACGCTCCTCCTCATCATTATTCCCTCTGCCTCTTACCTCTCCAAACTTCGGCATCCTCTTGGCTAGCTTGTTACAAGTACTCATCTCCATCTTCTTGTTCAAGAAACATACATGTGACAGGTAAGTATATATGTAATAGTTGTTCAAATTGAGCATTTGAAGAGAAATGGGTGTAGTAATGTCTTACATTCAAAAAGGGGACAAATTCCCTGCTTGCTCAAGATAGTTGAACAAGGCTTTTGTATTGTAGTCATACACATACGAGTACTCCTCCGTGCACTGTCTGCCCATTTTCATTTCCTAAGATTACAAGGATTTATGTTAATTTCATGATTTACCCCAAGCATTCCCAAACTACATGCAGAAAGAATTCCTTGTAGTAGCCACCTGCCTCTACTGGTCATACTTCTTTAGAGTCTTGAGTTCTAACTTTATAATCTTCCAATCATCATCATGGACCCAGGTAGGCTTCAACTCATTTGCCTTTTTGCTTTTCTATGGATTTTGTCTTTTCGCGATTCCAAAATGGAAGCCATCTTGTTCAACATCCACCTGGAGGTGAACTCCAGGTTTTCACTCGGCAGTGGAAACTCCTTCCTCAATGTCTTCAAAATGTAATCCTTTTTTTTGGGGGGCTAGTGTCAAAAATCCATGACCACCTTCTTGAATTCACTTAAGCAGAGGCCATGTATATGCTTAGCTACATGCTTACCTCTCTCATCCATAACTATTTCATACTCCCTATTAATTGATAAGGGAGGGTGGTGGATGTTTGGGAGTCTGCTTGAGAACCCTCAGTAGAAATCGGTGTACCATAACTATTTCATACTCTCTATTAATTGATAAGGGAGGGTGGTGGATGTTTGGGAATCTGCTTGAGAACCCTCAGTAGAAATCGGTGTACCATAACTATTTCATACTCTCTATTAATTGATAAGGGAGGGTGGTGGATGTTTGGGAGTACACTTGAGAACCCTCAGCAGAAATCGGTGTACCCGAGCCTGAGCATCTGCATCAATGCCTCTGTGTGTGTGTGTGTGTGCATGTGTTTGTGTCAAGTACCTCCCTAAGTGGTGCCTTGGGAGATCTCAATAGAATTTGGTGGACCCAGCTCACTGCCTCTCCTCTTCGAACTCCTAAAGGATTTGGTTCCTATCCTCCAAATCAAGACATGCAAGTAGTTTGTGCAGCTTCTCCATTCTACTACTAGTGGTAGTATCATTGGTCCCTCTCTTTTGACTACCCACTCCACTGGATCTGCAGTTGCCCAATGATCTTTTAAGCTCAAGATATTGCACGTGGAACTTTGCCGCTAGTCCACATGACACACAATGATCTCATCTTTATTGCTCTAGACTGTACTTTTGGCCCTTACTATGATAGGGTTACGAGAAGCTATGGTACCATTTGAATTTTTAGTTCTAAGACTCCGAGTTGCAACCAAGCATCTCCTTGGGGAAATTATGGCAACCAAGGGGAAATTGCATCAGCTTGACCAGCTAGATGAGGTGTGCATCTGAGCTACATGGTTCCAATAGGTTCTACAACAAAGAAGAAAGATATGGTATGATAGGGACATTGTTCCCAAGCACTTGAAGGCATGCTTATTCTATTGTATAATATCCAGCTAGGTCCACTGAATCCTAAACATAGGTAGAGGAGATTTTAAGCATGAAAAAGAGAGGAAAGAGAGGTAGAGGAGAGGGAGGAGATGGAAAGAGGTAGGGGAAGGGGAAAGGGGAAAGGGGAAGGGGAAAGGGAAAATGGGAAGGGGAAGGGAAAAGGGGAACTTACCTCAAAAGTTAGGTGGGGCTCTTTCTGTGAACCGCGTTCAAAAGAAAGCCTACACAAATCACTCAACAAAAGAACCCATGAGAAGAGGAAGGGGAGAGACATAGAGGAAAGGGAGGAAAGGGGAGAGACAAGAAAAGTGGAGACGTAGAGAAAGAGAGGGAAGGGGGGAAAGGGAAGAGCTTGGAAGGGGAAGAGAGGAAGGGGAAACAGGGAGGAAAGGGGAGAGAGGGAAAAGGGAGAGAAAGGGGAGATGGAAGGAATTTCATTTTCTATCCCAAGCTCCTCCCTCTTTGCCCCATGCCCTCCTCCTCCCCTCACTTGCCATCTACCTCTAGACACATGAAATGTAAAGGGGTAGGGGAAGGGGAAAGGGAAAAGGGGAAGGGGAAGGGAACGGGAAGGGGAAAGGGGAAAGGGAGACTTACCGCCAAAGTTAGGTTGGGCTCTTTCTGTCACTTGCCATTCACCTCTATACACATGAAATGGGAAGGGGAAAGGGAAAAGGGGAAGGGAAGGAGAAAACGGGAAGGGAAAGGGGAACTTACCTCAAAAGTTAGGTGGGGCTCTTTCTGTGAACCACGTTCAAAAGCAAGCCTGCACAAATCACTCAACAAAAGAACCCATGAGAAGAGGAAAGGGGAGAGATGTACAAGAAAGGGAGGAAAGGGGAGACGTAGATAAAAAGAGGAAAGGGAGGAAAGGGAAGAGCTTGCAAGGGGAAGAGAGGAAGGGGAAAGAGGGAGAAAAGGGGAGAGAAGGAAAGGGGAGAGAAAGGGGAGGGGAGGGAATTTCCTTTTCTATCCCAAACCCCTCTCTTCCCCATGACCTCCTCCTCCCCTTCTTTTCCTCTTGCATGTAGAAAACAAGGAAAAAACCCACAGAAAACATGATTTGAAAGGAGGAGACAAAACAAGTACAATCATACCTGGAACTAGAAATGTAGGTTCTTTGAAGAGTCTCCTGCCTTTCTCCTTGCTGCCCGCAGTGCCTCTAACACGTAAGAAGTGGAAGGGAGGTGGTTGCAAATTTGGAAGGGGAGAGAGTGTGATAAAATCTTGTTCTTTGAGGGAGAAAAGTGACATGGAATGGTGGGAGTAGGTGTTTTTAGTCTCGACAACATCGATATTAGCATCAATAAAAGCTCGATATAAGCATCAAAAATACTAATAACATTTTAAAAACAAATATCTACCATAACCTTTTTTTAAAAAAAGCTTTAAGTTTGATTCAATTGTAGTTCATGAGAAAATGGTAAATGTGATAATCAAATGTGGGTAAATGTAATTTTGGGATATAGGGGGCCTTCGAATGTGGGCACTTGTAGTGTTCTTTAATCGCACCTTCAAATGAATCTAAAATATTGTGCGGTTTGGGTCAATGCCCCATCATGGAAAAGTTGCTCTCACTGATGGGGATCATGGAACCAAACTTGAAAATAGTTTACATAATTATAGTGCAAATATTCTAGCAAGGTGTTATTCCATTTGAATTATCATGATGCCTTCTTTTAAGGTGTGTGTCAGTGTGAATACAATTAAGCGTGCACAAGGGTTTAGGGTTGGGTCAAATGATGTTGCATGGCTATGATACTTTGCATGGGGCTAAATATAGGTGAGTTTAAGTCCCGTGCAAAGTATCATGTCCATCCAACATTTTCCCTATTTATGAACCCCAAACCCTTGTTTTATAAGTGCATAATGCAAACTCAATATTATTAAAAAATTATTAATTTTGATCGAAATTTTTGCAAACTGTAGTTGCGTTTTTCAACTTAGATGTCTCAAACATTTTTTCCTTTTATGTTTCTCTTTTTTAACTTTTTATCCCATCGATGGAATTAATTGTATGGCTCAATTATTGATGGGACTTTTTAATCTAAACACACACACACACAATCTTTCTCTCTCTTTCTCTCTCTCTCTCTCTCTCTCTCCATGTGTCAACAATGTGCAAGGAATTGGCTCTTTGTTTGGCATCATCTACATCATAGACAAGGGATGCTATTCCTATGTATGAAAAGGCTAGATTGGCATAGGGGCATCTTGTTGCAAGTAATAGCCTTCACCCTCACATGTGCAGTATATAACATGGGAAAAATCCAAGGAAATGAAGGGGCTTGCACAATGTTGACACGTGTATAAGGGGAGAGCAAGGGGAAGTTCCATCTTATAAGCATAATCACTCCTTGGAAGACCTTGAATATATATGCCTCGTGAGCCCTCCACAGTTATCACCTCCCGAGACTTTTGGGGGGTTGTGGAGCTTTGAGGGCAGACATGGGGGTGGGTATGGCGACCCCCCACCTAGTTCATTTTTCGAGGGGGACATGTGGCACAAGCTGCATGTTTCTACATGGCATCAAAGGAGGCATTTTTGGCATTGCTTGTCGCATGCATGATACATGGCAGCAATGATTGTTTTAGGACATGTGCTCTTGTGCAGAGCTGTCGTGATTTGCACGAGTCGGCATTCCGTGCGACTCAACATGGAGGGCCGTGATTCGTGGAAGATTTTGAAGTGCGACGAGACAGTGGCTGCATGTACCAATAGCTGCCTTGCCTACTGTTGCTTGGCATGGACTACAAAGGTGTGGTGATGGTGCTCCAATTGTGAAGTCATGGAAAAGAAAGGAAAGGAATCATTTCATAATAAATAGTCTTTAAGATCTTATAGTAGTTTTTATTAACATATGGACATTGCTAAGTGGAATAAGGGGAGGAAACAAAGCCAGAAAAGTTTGGTGTTGCTTATGTAAAAGAGTGTATAAAGCATTCATAAACATCCAATTGAATTGGATAAGAACATATGCCATACCTTTCTACAAGTGAAGATTTACAATCTCTCTATTCAACACAAAGCATTTTTTGATCTTTTGAACAAGTCACCCTTTTATACAAAAACAAGAAACTTTTAGAAACCACTGCAACAGATACACAATGATTTGGACCTAAACCGCGTTCTTCAAAACTGATTGAGAAGGCATAAAGTTGTACTGTTCGCAATTTGGAGGATTTTAGAGCTAACTCAAACAATTGTTGGGATCTATTTATTTGAGGTGACCTTTTGTAATTCTATGGCAGTGTGTACTATCACCAATGTACAAAAGATTGAGCAAGCATAATGTATGCCTCCAAAATATAGTATTATAGGACTGAAATGTTTTATATTTATCCTAAAAGGTGGAAGTGACAATCTATACATCGTGTAGCATGGATTTGCTCTCAAATTTATTCCATACGTCATAGATGAAGTACGATTTGTATCCTTCCAAGCATCCGTTTCCTTGTCACATCCATGATAATATGATATATGGTTACAATTTTACAATTCTATGGCAGTGTGTATTATCCCCAATGTACAAAAGATCGAGCAAGCATAATTATGCTTCCAAAATATTATATTATAGGATTGAAATGGCAATGACCATATATACATTGTGTAGCATGGATTTGCTCTCAAATTCATTCCGTAGTCATATGTGAGGGATGATTTATATCCTTCCAAGCACTCATTTGGTTGTCACGTCCATAATAATATGACATATGGTTACAAATTTGAATGAATTGAAGCCCTTGAATCCAACATATTTTATTCAAATTTCAAAGACGTTGTGCTTGTTCTCATATATGATGTGGGCCTTGCCTTGCATTACAGATCCCATATATGAAAGCATACAAACTTTATTGATGCAGTCATCAATGATGCCATATAAAGAGAATGCGTGGTTGGGGTTATGTAGTAATATTAATATAGAATAGGTCTTTTTCGAGGACAAATGATAGTACTAGAATTGTTTTTGGCTAAGTCAATTTCAATCTCTCCCACTTGTCTTTCTGAAATTGGACTTCAAGGGTGCGCACTGTTGAGACGTCTCTCTCTCTCTCTCTCCTTGATGTCCCTTGGTTGCATCCACTATTTATTAAGATCACCTTCCACACGATGGGATTGTGATTGAATGGAACGCATATTAAATATTTTGTTAGATGCTTATTGGATGCTTTTTATTAGCATTGCCTCCTTAGAGGGAGTGCTACATTGGAGGCCTTTTATGAATTTCCACATGTAATTTGTACAAAAATTAATCAACTTGTGTGTTTCAAATTTCCATTTACGAAAAGCATCCTACAAAAATTGCCTTTTATTAGGCCAATGCCCTTTTAAAAATCATTTGTTGTCTCTTTTGCATCCAAGAATTCTTGCCTTTACCACTATACTAGGGGGCAATGCCCACACGCACTTGTGCACTCTTGTTTATTTTTTCCTTGAATTTGTTTGTTTGGTTGTCTCCCTTAAAAATTGACTCTTCTGTTAGTGATCCTAGGTGCCTCTTGTTTTCTTTTCAATAACATATAGATGGAGATAAGGAATGATTAAGTTATGTTGCACATTGAAACTGGCATTCAAAAGTATTGGTAGATTCAAAAGTATTGGTAGAAATTATCTTTCAAAACTTAGTTTTTGTTTAGCATTTATTACTTCTCTCTCTCTCTCTCACACACACACACACATATACACACACACACATGTGCACAGACACATGCATGCACATGTCAAGGGGGGGGGAGAGAGAGAGAGAGAGAGAGAGAGATTGATTTTCTCTTAGCTAAGAAGGGAGGGCACTAAATTAGGTGTAGAGAGGGAGTAGGGACCGAATGTAGCAAAATAGGATCTAGAGAGAAAGGGATATTTTTCAAATGGACGACGTATGATGGATGGAGGAGGGGTGAGGTGAGGCATGAGGCGGGTGGCTCTGAGGTGAGGTGGTGAGGCATGACTACTGTAGGACAAGGTTGGGAAGGTCTAGTTCTTGTTACATATAAATTGCCCAACCACTCACAAGCTTACTTCATCCTCTTCCTCTCCCTCTACAACTGCATCTGCTCTTTTCTGCCTTTGCTCTCCAAGAATCTGCCTTCCTGTCTCTGCTTCCAACAATCACTGTCTCCTCTCTTGCTTCTGATTTCTCCAGGAATTGCCTTCCAATCTTAGTGCTTCTTCAAATCCCTCTTGTGGGTTCCTCCAATCATCTCCCAATTACTCTCTCTTTGCCTGTTTGATTTTGGGTTGCTCAGAATTCATACTTCTCTGTCTCACAATAACTCCCCTTGTTGTGGGTTGCATTCCATACAAGAGTCTTATCTCCACATCTGCTTCGAACCTCCCTCTGATTGTTGTAAATTGGCTTCTCTGTGCTTTTTTCCTCCCTGATTTGTTGTGGGTTCCTGCAACCTGCCCCCCATCCTCCCAAGAATTGGCTTCCGCTTCCCCTCATCTTGTGCTATTACCCCTTTCCATCATGGAACCAGTCAACCTTTCCCTAGCTTGTTTAGTTGCACTCTGCTAATTACACATCTTTTGGAATTGCAAAACGCCTTTCATCACACACTCGCAAAAAAATGGACGCTTTGCAGAAGTCCCCTGCCAATTTTGCGCCTCTCACCCCCCTCATGTTTCTGGAGCGGGCGGCCATAACTTGCGGAGAGCGCCCTTCGATAATTTATGGAAGCATCACATACAACTGGTCCGAAACCTATGAGCGTTGCCGAAGGCTTGCATCTGCACTCGTATCACTAAGAATCCAAGCGGGCGATGTGGTGAGTACTTTTCGATTCAGCTGAGGGCTGAGTTGCTTTTGCTTTTGCGCACACCGCTAAGAAAGGTTTCAGGGTGAGTTTTATTTTTTGGGTATGAATAGTAAAACAGAGGCAGCGGTTAGGTCTGCATCTAACACCTACACAATCCACGAGAATGCCTCAATCGTACAGAATTGATTAGTGTTGACGTAATTTAAACACAGCAGGAACTTGTTACCCAGAAACCGTTCCTGCTTGTTCTGCTTGCTGAATTTTGATAGATCATCTGACGGATTTTGGATTCAAAAGAGCACGGGCTCATTATCAAAGACGCATTCTAATTTATTTAACTGCTAAGAGTGTTTTGGGGGATGGCTATGTTACAATGCGTTTTGTGTTACGCGTCTCTTTGCATTCATGCATTCCTTGTATCCTGGAAATTAGGTGGCTGCGGTTGCTCCAAACATCCCTGCAATGTATGAGATGCACTTTGGGGTGCCAATGGCAGGGGCAGTCCTGAACACTTTGAACATTCGTCTTAATGCTCAAACCATGGCGAGCCTTTTCAAGCATGCAGATACAAAGGCTGTGTTTGTCGATTACCAATATTTGCCTCTCGTGCATGAGTCCGTGAAACTCCTATCTGCAGAGACCTCCAATTTGCCAATTGTTATTGTCATCAAGGACCAGTTGGGCCAAGGTGGTGCAGCAGACTATGGAGAACTTGAGTATGAAAGTCTCTTGAAGGATGGGGATCCTCATTTTCAAACTCGATGGCCATCTGATGAATGGCAAACTATCAGTCTGAACTATACATCCGGAACGACCTCAAGGCCAAAAGGGGTAGTCTATCACCATAGAGGTGCCTATTTAAATTCAATTATGTCAGTAATGATGTGGGGGATGAAGGATTTTCCAGTATATCTTTGGACAGTACCAATGTTTCATTGCAATGGTTGGTGTTTTACATGGGCTATAGCAGCACAGGCTGGAACCAATATCTGTCTAAGAAATGTTACAGCTAAGGATGCATATGCAGCTATTGCTAATCATAAAGTTACCCACATATCTGGTGCTCCTGTACTGTTGAACATCCTTGCTTCTGCTTCTGCTCATGAAATAAGGCCTTTGCCATCTACCGTATATGTTCTTACAGGGGGTGCCCCACCTCCTCCCTCAATACTTTCACGAATGGAAGACCTTGGTTTTAATGTAACCCATTCTTATGGCCTAACAGAGACATTTGGTCCTGCACTGCATTGCAGATGGAGACCTGAATGGGATTCCCTTGTACTGGAAGAACGAGCTGCATTTAAAGTT
Organism: Dipteris shenzhenensis; assembly: GCF_047967505.1. Taxonomy (NCBI): domain Eukaryota; kingdom Viridiplantae; phylum Streptophyta; class Polypodiopsida; order Gleicheniales; family Dipteridaceae; genus Dipteris; species Dipteris shenzhenensis. The sequence goes on along the minus strand of NC_141620.1, from coordinate 11,543,127 downwards.
CGACAAGGCATACCTACTCCTGCAGTTTCTGAGGCTACTGTAATGGATCCTAAGACTATGGTTAGTGTTCCACGAGATGGAAAGACAATTGGAGAGGTGATGTTGAGAGGGAGTGCCATTATGAAGGGCTATTTGAACGATGAAAAAGCTACACGTGAAGCTTTTGAAGGAGGTTGGTTTCATACAGGTGACTTAGCAGTAATGCATCCGGATGGCTACATCCAGCTGAAAGATAGGTCAAAGGATATAATTATCTCTGGAGGTGAGAATATTAGCAGTATAGAAGTTGAATCCATACTCTACAGTCATCCTCGGATATTGGAAGCTGCAGTGGTGGCTCGGCCAGATGACCACTGGGGAGAAACACCTTGTGCCTTCGTCCAATTGAAGGACCCTGGTGCAGATGCAAGCGAGGGTCTTGCAGAAAGCATTATCGCATACTGCCGTGAGCGTTTACCTCGCTACATGGCTCCCCGAACTGTCATTTTTGGGGATTTGCCAAAGACTGCAACAGGAAAAATTCAGAAATTTGTATTAAGGGAGCGAGCTAAGGCTTTGAGCACTCCACAAAAGAGTAGGCTGAGCAGGTTATGACACGTGAAGGTTCTGCCATTGCAGGCCATTGTCCTTGAAAGTTTTGGAGCGTTTATGTCATAGCTGTGTGTGTTTGCCCTAATGTATTTTCTCGGAGGCAGCATATTGACAATGTTTAATTTCAGCACTCTCCTCGTGCCACATTCATGTAATTGATATCATTGATGTTCAAGAGATCTATGGTGATAAGGATCTTATGATCCGGTTGCTTTCTCTGTGCCTATTGCTCATCTTTTCTGGTTTGTTCAGGCGTTTGCCACCCACTAGCCAAGTGCCATTTTTGACTGCTTGGCCACTGATTGTATAACACAGATTGTCACTAATAGAGTACCTATACTTGATTCCACCATCAACTACATTGTGCCATTCTCGATAGCATGATAAAATTTGCTCAGGGTTGAGGTCTATGGCATCTGGCTTCCATCAAGAATCCTGTCATAGAATCGGGTAATTATCAGTGAGAGATCATCTATAATTGATTACACTTGAATGAACACAAAGAAATGGTCCCATAACAATGTGCATGAAATAATTCACAGGAGGCTCTACCATTAAAATTAAATAACACCAACAATATTAGCTTGCAAAGTTTGCCTATTACATCTGCACCCATTCGTTAAAATCTAATTAAGAGGCTATAAGTAGCCTTAATAGAAGAAGTTCTATTTAAAGTCAACCGGATTGAATAAGATGTGGTACCTATAACAATTCACATAAACATCAGCATGTTTTAGTATAAATGTCTTTAAAAGAGTTACTCATAAAAATTTCAACAAAAAGCTTGTAAGCATCATCAATATGAGAAAACAAATATATGTACGTCTGCATTCATGCAAGATTATGGGAAAAGATGTGCATATGTTTGTAACTTCGATCATTATGTATCCAAGAAACGTGGAAGTAATGTACGTGTGTATGCATGTGTATATGCATGGAATACAGTTTTTTTTTTTTGGTGTGTGTGTGTGTGTACATAGGTGTTTGTGTATTAGTGTATGTAAGAATGTATGCATGTATGTTTGCCAGTTTGTCCATTGTTGATTCTTATATTGATTGTTGACTTTAGACTGTTTGCACATAGATTGAATACTAAGCCGCTACAAGACGACATTGAATATTACGCCACCAACACTTCCACTCAATCTAATCTATTGACTTCACAGCATCAAATCGAACTGCCAAATCCTTGCGCCTTTGCTAAAGTGAAGCTCACGAAATCATGGGCATTACAGATAAACTTGACAGCGTGTAACAGCCCATGAGCATTCGGTTGTTGGACCGGATGAATATATTTTTGCTGTCTTGTAAAAAGAGGAACACTCACAATTTGTCCCATTCTTCAGTGAGAAGTGCACGAAAAGCTGAGTTCTAGAAAAGGGAGCTGCTTTCCTCGGAATCTCACGTCTAGACGGAGGTGCCTTCTCATTATTTCCCGTAATTCCAAGCTCGAGAAGAGAGATTTTCCTGGAGATGGGCGACTCAGAGAAATCTTACCGAACGTTGTCCATTAAACGTCCATTACTCCGTGTCTCTTGTGCAGGGCCCTTGAAGGTGAGAGGGCTCACAAGGTAAGATTTCCTCTCGGGAATAAGGAGGACAGAACTGAATGTTGACATCGCATCGCACACTCTGGGGACAAAATTCAAGGCAATGCGTTTGCCGAGAGTCATGAGATGCATTAAGAAGACATTCAACGGAAGGGGATTTTTCTGCATTGGCAGATTCGAATTTTGGACGTACTGCGGACGAAAGTCTTCTGCCGTTGCCAAGTGGCCGTTCCTGAATTTAAATCGTGCACCGTTTACTGGAATTTGTCAACCGTGAGTTGCACATGGTTAATCGACTGGCTGAGTCTTGTGTTGGTGTGGATTCCGGAAGTCTATGGTCTACTTGTCAATAAAGGATTCTTTAAGCACATGCCGAGGCAGCCTAGTGGTAGATTGCTTGACTACCAAGGCGGCAGCCCGCGATCGAATCCCGCTGTGTGCACCATGAGCCCAAGCCTCTATAAGGGGAAAAAAAAGAAGAAATGATTCTTCATTGAATGGGGGAAAAAAAACTAAATGATTCTTCGTTGGATTCGTCTTGGAACTAATATGCTTTTAAATCTTAAAATTAATGATATTCTTAGAATTATTTGTCATTCTTGGATTCGATCTTAGAATCAATTATTATCTTAGAATTCCATTCAAATGGAACATGTATGAAGCATTGCCACTCAAGAGTGTGGTTGCCTGAACCAAATAAGATTTTTGTTAAAATGTAGTTAGACATATTCGCCTATGCAATGGATAAACAACGGAAATGTATCAAAGTCCATGTGGTAGACTCATTACTTCGCTTCTTGCCCATAGCACAATACCCACTCACACTGCATTCTATTAAGCTCATCCTTAAAGGTAGGCTTAGGAAACAAAAACCCAAAAGAAGGACAAGCTTTTGTGGACAAGGCCTTGATGTGGGTTCTCATGAATAACGAATAAGGAGAAACAAAGCATAAATAACTTCAAGATAAAGCACACACAAGTGAAGAGCACAAAGAAGTTGAACATTGATAGCATACCAAATGTGGATAACCATGTGCTAAAAGTGGCCTTGGCGGTGATGAGCAAAGCTTGAATTAGAGTGCCTTCCCATCCTTTGACAAGGGGCCTAATCTAGAGGCGGTGATATCTAAAGGCTTCCACATTTTTTGCATTCCCATGAGTGAAATTTTTGGGAGCCACTACCAATGCTGCTCATGTACATGTTGGAAGAGGTTGCTAAGAGATGAGGGAATGCTCTCCCGCCTCCCCTTTTCACTTGACCAAGTCCCAATTTTAAATAATCGATAAACATTTGACCATGTAGGTAAACCTTAACCTTTTATTTGAAAGTGGGACATGGGAGGACTCCCTAATATAGTGTTTAGGATAGATTCCACTGTCAAATAAGGGCATAAGATTTGACCATGTGGATGGATCTAAAACATATCACTTTAAATTAAAAAGCAAGTTTATTCTTTGGAAGACAAGCTATATTTGGGACAAAGTCAAAATCACTATTGTTTGGCCGCGATGAAAGTTGCAAGCAAAGGGGGTACTAGCATACTGTTTTTTTTTAAATGGGGGACATGAAACAAGAGAAGCAACCTTCATATGCTGCAACATTAGCTTCACCTTGGCCTAACACTATGCAAAATGAGGTCATTATTCTTCTACAACAACAAGTTCTCCATCTCAAAAAGGAGAACAATGAGCTGAAGCAAAAGTTCCAAGAGCTAGGAGAGTGAGTAAAAGTGGCTGAGAGCAAACTTGAAAAGGCAAGCCTCATTGTATGTAGCTCATGATGAAGCTGCCTTTAGTCAAATGGAAGAGATGCATGAGAAGCTCAAGGGAGAGATCCAAGAGAAGCTCAAAGGAGAAGTAAAGAGCTCCTTAGATATACAGATGTCTATTCGACTACAGAAGGAAGTCAAAGAGCAAGCTAATAGACTACGAAATTGAAGAATGTTTAGGATTGGAGGTTTACCAAACAACTTGTACATAGCAGAAGACTTGTATGAAGAGGCTTGTAAGAAAATTAGTTAAGCTACGAGGAGTTGAATGGGAAGACCTAGAGTTAAATATTGGAAAAGAAGAAGCGCATGCAATTCTTACCTTCGAGTCAAAAGATGAAGAACTCAGATTGTCAGACAATTGAATAAGCTAAAAGGATTAAGCGTGTGGATGGATTAGCTAAAGATTAGGACCTCGGAGCTTGCAAAGGTAAAGGCAGCCAAAAAAGAAGGAAAATGGGCCGTCTTTCAAGATGGCAAGGCTTTGATTAGAGACTTCAAAGCCAAGATCAAAGACCCTCAATCTATAACTGATGTATGATTTGCTTTTCTTTCTGTCTTAGTTTCCTTTTGTTGATCTTTATTAGTTGAACAAGTTGTATATGCTAGAAGTAATATAAAACCCTCTTTCTTTTGGGAAAAAATCTAAAACATATTTGGAATTCCCAAAATATGAAAATCCCCAAATTCCTTGAGATGGTGTTGTAATAGATTTTTCAATTTTGTTGAGTAGGGTAGCATATTACACATTACTATATGAATCAATTTCCTTTTTCACAGACACTACATGCAAATAGTTGCTGATTTCTTATCCTATTACACTTTATCAAACACTATAGTCTTAAGTTTTGGATTTTTCCTAGGTAGCTCATGTCACCTAAGGGGCCAAATCCTCTTGTCAATATTCCTCGTCTTGATCGTAATATTTGTTGGCTCCCATATTCTCATATTCTAAGGACCCAAAGATCCGAATATTCTAATGTAATTCTCATTAACTCTTTGAATAACCTAGGTGTAAGGAGAAATAAATACATTGTGAATAAGCATAGCCCAACATGAGGGGAATTTTGGACTCAAAAATTGCCTCTAGGATTAGGCCCTTAAGATCTGTGATTAGCAAACCAGCCAATGGGCAGGCTTGGGCATTAAAAGAATGGAGGATTCCATATTGGCCTCTCATTGGTGGAGAGACCTTCCTTGGTCCCCCCAGTCTCCCAATTGTCACCCTCTTTGCCCCCACCATTGTTTGGGGCATTTATTCCCCCCCTTGACTTTTGCATGGCCCCCCCTAGTACCTACTGTCCACCCTCTCTTGGTGGCTCCCCAAATCAAGGATTCCCTCCCCCCCCCCCAAAAAAAAAACAATATTTTTGAGAAGTGTCCCCACCGGGACCCAAACACCTCCTAGGAGTCTCTTCCAAACACCTCCCCAAACACCTCCCGGGAGTCTCTTCCAAACTATCACCATTCACTCATCTCAACCTATTCCTCTACTCAACCTCCTCTAAGCTTCTTCCTCTCAACCTCCCCTTAGCCTCCTCCTCTCAACCTCCTCTCAACCTCCTTCTCTCAACCTCTTTCTATTTTCTTTCTCCCATTCTTTCTATGTTGGTGAAGCACTCCCCTTTCTAGACCAAATCTATCACTTCAATGATAGAATATGAATTGAATTTGTAGATCAATCTTAAAGAGTATAATATGTGGACATTTTTTGAATACCCATTAGATCATTGCATCGTATTTTTGCTTCCATGTTTTGTGTCCACATTTTGATATATGTCATCAAGATATATGTATGGAAAGATCATTTATTTTAGGAAAAGTTTGCATGAGAGAGTTGTAGTTTTTCCAACAAGCTGCAACTTTGATGCTTCGTAATTTACATGATTCAACCATTTGGATGGGAAAATCATAGCCCAAAGAGCAGGAGAAAGTACCTTGGTCTAATTTTTTTCTTGGATATTTGTGCCCAATTCAAAAATGCAGATTTGAGGCCTAAGATGACAGATTTTCACAGAAAGTGATGAGGACCAAAGTTCTAGGAAATCAAAAGAGCCTTAAAAGTGGCACTATTTATTTTTTCCAGATTCCATAACATTTGGGAGATACGGGCCTCCAAACAAGGCTCTTTTGTTTCGGTATTAAATCACAACAATGGCATTATTTTTGGAAAGGCCTCTTGGGGTAGAGTTGGGTAGGGGAGCTAATTTTTTTTTCTTGATTTTTTTTTGAGAATTGGCTATTTGGATCCATGGAGAGCCATTCTCGAAAGAAAAAAGGCTTGGAGGCCCCAAGTATAGGTGCATTTGGGCTAGACGACAACTCTTCATTTTGAAAAAAAAAAGGCTTGGAGGCCCCAAGTGCAAGCTAGGACACACTTGACACTCTCTGGCCCAAATGCATGCGAGCTCGCACTTGGGGCCTCTTGGCCATTTTTTTTCAAAATTGTTTTTGGGGTAATAGCTCTTGGGGCCAAGGAGATCCATCCCCCCAAATAAATTTGAGAAAAAATGGCCTAGAGGCCCCAAGTGTGACGAGGCAAAAATTTGGGCTAGACGATGACACGACACCGTGTGGCCCAAATTCGCACTTGCTCATGGGGAAATGGAAATCCATTTTCCCAAAAAACATTCTTTAAAATGGCCTTTTGTTGGTGAGGAATGGCTATGCAGGACAACAACTAATTTGCTAGCAAAATTGCATAGGACCAGATGACCATTATTTTTTAAAAATTTGATTGGATGTTTTCCCACAATTTTTGAAAAGAGAAACCAATTATTTGATTAAGCAATAGATTTTTTCCCCCTTTAGCTTTACCACCAATTCTCTCACTCATCTACAACTCGTAGACATCTACTACAGACACACACACACACACACACACACACACACACACCCACCTCGGGGATCCTTGCCATGATTAGAGAATATCTCTAGGTTTTGTTTGCCATTGAGTAGAAGCGTAAGCTATGATCAGTGGTGACTACTCATTACGTTAAGGTATTGTAGGAGAATGATCAGGATTTTTGCACTAATCACCCAGTTTCGGGGATCTTCAAATGGCTACATGTAAGGCTCATCATATTCGATGGGCTTAAAAGTTTTTAGCGTCTAGTGAGCCCTCAATTATAGTGCTAGGACCACCAGTCCTAGGCAATTAATGGCACACATTGAGAAGTGGTGTATGCCTAGTAACTACCCACTCACCGACATGCTTACATGGTGGTCACACTGATTGAGGAGAGGAGGGGGGATTGAAGGATTGAGCTTACTTACAAGATGAGGGAGCGCTTGACGGCATATGCCTTGGTACAAGTAAGGATAAGATGCGGAAGTACACAAGCAATGATGGACCATGCCATACCTCGCATCTTTGAACCCCATACCCCTTAATAATGCCTTAGTAATGGCTAAGAGTTTGAGAGGGGATTGCAATCGCTCTGGCTTTGGGGATTTAGGTTTCCGCCCACCTTTCCCTTCTCCTTTCCCAAACCCTCACCGTCTTGCTCTTCTCCACTTCCTGTCCCTTATATAATCCCTAACCCTTCACATCGCTAACTTCTCCTCTTTCTCACGCCAAAGGTGGCATCTTTGAAATCGGATTTGGGACGATTTAGCCAAGTCTGCAGCTCAAATGGGAATTACTTGGAGTTCAGCACATACATTCACACTTCGAGGCCTTCGATTCGAGTGGCTAGTCCATCGTGGAAACAGCAGAGGGGCTGGAAGCATTGGATCCCAACGAGAATGCTTTGATAGAAGGGGTGATAACCCTCTACCTCTCGAGCCGGACAGATGGAGCGGAACCTGCTAGGGATTGGAACGATTGTCAAGACGTCTTCCAGGTTTTTGGATCTACCCTTGTCGATCTTCATTCTAGTCCATCGTGGACTCTTTCTCTGCTACAACTCTTCGCTTATAGCGAGGCAGAGTTCTCCACATACGTTGAGATGCCATAATTTTAAACATAAGGAGGCGAGTCTCATAGAGGGCCGTTTGTACTGCATATCTATGTTTTTGCTCTTGATAAAGCTTAGTAGTAACCTCACTTGATGCCTCGACTCCCTTGCTATCCAGCTCTGTGGTATGAGCTCTGGTAGCTTCCACTTCCTTCGTGCATTGTCCATGATCAGGAGGTTCTCCTTTCTAGCTCTGTGACCTCGGATGGTTCGGAGGTGATATAGGAGGGACCAACTGGCTGTAGCAACCCACAACTCAGTAATATTTCCTCTGTATCCTAGTATACAAGCCCCATGGCGCTTTGGATAATCCCATAGCTCTTTGCCTTACTTTGCTGCTTGCAGTACAAGAGTGGATGCTTAGCACCATGGCTCTTTGCCTTACTCTTCAGCTAGCCACAACCGTTGAGGAGTCTTCTGCTGGCTGGGGATTGTTATAGATCGTGACTCTGTTTTCGCATATGGACCGTGACTCTGTTTTTACGTATGCATCCTCGTGACCTTACGTTCCGGCAAAACATGAGCGACCTTGTGCTTTGGCACCTGTTAGATACATATGCCGCTCTTGCTTTTTTGATGTTAAGATTTCGTATGTTTCTCCAACTACCTGACGGTTTTCCACACTAGAGGATGGAAAGCCTAAGACTAATAGTGCGAACATGACAGCTTGAAAAGCGCTCTCATTGATCATGAAGGGTTAAGTGGCTAACATAAAGCATATCGGATGAAATTGAGAAGCAGATCATTGGCTGTAAGGTTGAATGGAGGACCCGGGCAGAATTGGGTTATGCCATTGGGCTAATTTCGATGCAAATAATCTGAAAGACCATTTGAGGGTTCACCTTGCTTTGAAATCGATGGATGTTGTGGCTGAAAGGGATGCTGCCTTTGCTAAACGAGACACAGCTATAGCAGAAAAGAAGACTGCATATGCTGAACGTGATGCAGCTCTGTTACAAAGAGATGCTGCATATGCAGATAGAAATGATGTGTGGATGGAGCGTGATACTGCACTAGCAGCTCTTGCAATGGTGAAAGCTGATAAGGACAACATTGAAGCTGCAACAAAGCTCATGCAGATGGTCAACATGTGCAAGTGTTCCTGCTATTGAGTCAAACTTGCAACCTGTCCCAAAGGCTGGCAATGAGATCGTCCAGTTTGTAGAAGCCAAGAATTTGCAGAAGCTTAGACACCATTCAACGACTCCCTTCCCCTCATTTCTTCATTACTTAGATCATGGATATTGAGCATAGCGATCATGCATCTAGATTGGAATGAAATCCCATACCGGTGGTTTGAATATGGTGTTTCTCATGCTAATGGACTGGACATCATTTGTTCCTTTAGCATTGATGATTGAAGAAAGGTTTTCTTTTCTATTATCTTACAGTTTGAAATAATTGATTAATAGGAAAGAACAAAAAGTTTTTTTAAAAAGAGGTTTTTCCCTAGATATTTCCTTTCTGAATGCCATGCACTCTATACAGAGTCTCCGGGAGTTTTTAAGAGGATGTGGTACATTCTGTATTTTTAATTTGCTCAGTCTAGATGTGGTACAATCTATATTTTTAATTTGGTGTGTCTAGCCAACGAAGCTATCATACAGGGAGGCTTCATGGACCCTGCTATCATACACAAAGGCCTCATTTGCTGAGTCTAGCCTGAAACTATCATACACGAAGGCTTCATGGGCCCTGATCAAGTATTTGATCTATATTCTCAGACTGTATGGAACCCACATCCCGGTATCTATTGATGCCTATGGTATGACGACAATAGAGGCATGACGACAATAGAGGCATCAATATTTGCTTCACTATCTGTGCGAGCAGCGGAATTCCCACTCAATATCACTATTTTTTAAATCCTAAGCGTACTGGCAAAGGTTGGTTGGGGCAGCCTCTAGATGGAACCTTTCATGGAATATGGATGCCAATGCAGATGCACCTAGATTAGCAATGGGTGGCTAGTAGAAGCTAGGAGTAGACCTCAAAAGCCAAGTGTCTGGCAGCATTTTAGAGCATATCTATCCTAGTTTTATCGTGCACCAGCTTAAGCATATTAAGGGCTAGTTTGCTTTTGTATGTGGAATACTTTCTTTCTGAGGAATTTACATCCTGAATACTGTCTGAAACTGGTTGCTGGGTGCATCATTCTATTTCAGAGCATGCTTTTGGTGCGATCGATCTTTCTATGGTTTGGGCATGCCCATTTCATCTACACAAGGTGACCGACTGTTGTATTATAATATCTCTTTCAAGAAGGTAAACAAATTTAAATTTGTAAGTGCAAAAGGGGAGAGAGGATTGTGTGTGTGTTTCCTACTATCATAGTACTAAAGTCATGGACAGGCACCCCAAGGCAATGCATTCATAATCATCACTTTTCCTTGAAATGGATAAGGATTCCCACATGCATAACATCCATTGTCATAATCATACAATATCCAATAACTCAAACAAGTTTTTGTGGTACATGGACCCCAAGTGAAAGCAGTACAATTTTATCAATCATCTATCAACATAGAAATGTACAACAAAACCATTATCTAGTAATGGTGTCTCGATCATAAGTGGTGGCAAAGTGATCCAATCTCATTTGGTGTCATCCAAGCATTGAAGGTAAGCCGACTCTGACTCCAAGCATTGAAGGTAAGTTGACTCACTTGGCACCATCACAACACGATGAATGTTAGTACATCTCAAGCATGTTGTAGAAGCCGGGCTTCAAAATCGGCTTACGATTGTTATCCCTGTCACCAATACATAGAAAACTACAAATGAGATTTCATGGAATCAACTTTGCCATAATAAGATGATAGTGATTCAAGTACGATTATAAAAGACAAGTCAAGCTTTCTGTTTTATCCCAAGTAAAGAAATCGAAATCAGTTATATCCAAGGGATTTCTTGTAGCATTAGTAGTCATGCAATTTTTAGAGAAAATGAGAAACTCCAAAAAAAAATAAATGGTCAATATGAGATTATCTATAATGATCTTTTAAAAAGGGCACAAGACAAAGTTGTGAGTAGCAGTGACCTTCTTGACCTCTCTTGCATTTCCAATTTGCCTCTACTTTTTTTCTCTATTTCTCCCCCTTGCCCCCCCTCCCCTTTTTAAAATTTCCCCACCTTCCTTAATTATTTCCTTTTCATCCTATTTTTCTTATTTTTTCCTCATTTCCTAAGTTTTTCCTTTTTGCCTATTTTTTAGTCCTTTCTTATTTTCTTTTCTTGTTTAATTTTTCCAATTCTCCTTATTTTTCCTTGTATTTTTTGTCTATTCTTATCTTCTAATATCTTATTTTTCTTATTTTTTATTGTTTCTACTTATTTTTTCATATTATTTTCTTACCAATTACACACTATTATTATCTTCAATTTTTAATTTACTCCTTATCTCGTCCCTTCTTGGTTTTCTTTTCTATTTCTTCTATTTTTTTAGCGTACTTTTAAAATTTCCCATTACTATTGTTCATAACAAAAACTTCCTTTTGTTTAATAACTCCCTATTTTTCATTAATTTATACCATCTTTAAAACCTGTATTAAAATTTTTAAAGAATCCAAAACCAACCTCCCCCTCAACTCTCCCATACTCTCTAACTACCCGACCCTTAACCTCACACCTGTGACTACTCACCTTCCATTTGTACCGATTGTACCCATTGTCGAAAATGCCCCCCTTCCCATCACTTTCTCCCACTTCGAAAGCCTGCGAAATCCCTCCCCAACTTGTTTGCATTAGTCTCCTACTCTATGCCCATGCCATCCTTGCTGTTCGCGCTTGCTGAAACATCTTGCCTCTATGCTCTGCTTCTGGGCTTTCGCTAGCATGTACTTACCATCCCTTGTGTCTTCCTTCCCTCTCTGCACTCATGCATTCTTTACTCTTCACGTGTGATCTCTGACCTTTGACTCTTTTCGACTCCCCATGACCTCCTCATCATCACAACAAACCTTTAGAATCTCCACGGCCGGTGACTTCTTCACTATGTGAGTCTTGCCCACCACGTCATTCCTTTCTTTTATTGTGCCATGGACTCACATGTTCGGTTGAGTCTTTTCATTTTCTTAGTTCATTTACTCCCCCCTTTCCAATGCGCCCTCTCTCTGCCTCATTCATTTACCTCACCCCCTTTCTCTTTCGTTTTCTTTCCCTTCAATCTTACATATACTCCTCCCCTCCGTCCCTCCGTCCCCCTCTCTCTCTCTCTCTCTATATATATATATATATATATATATATATATATATATTCCTCCCCTCCTTACCTATATATATATATATATATGTTCCGCCCCCCCCCCCTCCCCCCCTTCCTTACCTTTTTCCTCCCTCTCTCTACTTCTATATAATTCCATTATAATTTTCCCTTATACCTTGATTTTTTCTTCTATTCCTCTCTTTATTTTTTCAAATTTTCTTCTTTATTTCTCTTCTATTTTTTAATTTTTTCTTTATCTCAAATTTTTCGTGTTTTTCTTATTTTCTTACTTTCTATTTTTCCTATTTTTCTTTTTTTTAATAGAAACGTCAACTTAATTTTCATTCTAGTTTCCTTATAATTTCTAAACTTACTTCGAATTTCTAATTTCTAGTTTATTCATAATTATAGACTACTTTTTTATTATTCTTTTTTTCCTATTTTCTAAATCCTTTCAAACTACTCTCTTATTTTCCTAATGCTTCCTATTTTCTTTTCTCGTGAATTCATTATTTTTCTCTCCTCTCCCGTGAATTCATTATTTTTCTCTCCTCTCCCCATTGTTCTTCTCTCTCCTTTTCCTCTATTCTTTCTATTTCTTTCCCCTTTTCTCTCACCAACGCTCCTTAATTCTTTCCAAATTTTCCTAGATTTTCTCTATTTTTCTCATAGTACTCTAATTCCTTCCTATTTTTACTATAATTTTTCAAAACTCCTCTTTTTTTTCTCTCCCTAGCATAACCTTATGCCCAATCACTTAACCCAATCCACACTCAAATAACGCATATTTTACACTCAATTTTTACATCGTGCTATTTAAGTTTATAGCTAAGCTTTTAATTTATTGTGACCCCGATAACAAAAGAGGGGTGTTTATCACGCATGTCTTCCTAACTAAAGTTAAGGTGGTTCTTATCATGTTTCTTGTTGTATGGTGGTAGGTATGTAGACTCTCCTCTTCAATAAAAGTGATGCTTTCTACGACTTATCTAAGAAAAATTTGCATATGCAGTCATGCATTCTACAGTCAAGAGAATTTTATTAAATTACAGTAGTTTACTCTTGCGTCCATTACCAAAACTGTATAGCTAGGGAATTCACCTTCTTGTAGTCTAGCATACTTGAAGTTTCTTGTTTTCCTTTTGGAATCATCAATAAGAGCCAATCAATACTATGGATTGCATAGATGAATCTTGCTCTTATTAACTAGTCAAGCTCGGCTTTTACTTGCGTGGTATAGCTAGGGTTGATCCTATATCTTTTTTGGTGCACTGGCTTGGTTTTTGGTACCAAGGGAAGCCTGTGTTGATACATATTGGGGGCAAGATCTCTCAAGTCCTTGTAACTCCATGCAATGACATCCTTGCCGTTTTTGGATAAGGTATTGATCTTCTTCAGTTGTGCTATCATCACATTTTGACTTACCCTTATGCTCTGATGTTCTTCCTCTATCCCCAAGTCTAGCTACTAGGTTGGCTTGGGAACTTTATTTTGCATGTTAAGTCGATCAGTACTTTGGGCTCGACCAACTCTCTCTCCCATTACATCTGCTGGGGGTAGAGGTGTTTTGCTCTACTAACTTCTCCTCTTGTTGTCTTTTTTAAAGCTTGGTTGTGACTTAGAAGATTTTGATCTCACCATTTGGTAATATATTCATAACCATGAGCCTCATTTCAACGTCTTTTGGGAATTGATGGTCCACTTCTAGGTCTGCTTGCTTGTAGCTCCTCAAGATCTTGCTAGTGTTTATTGCCATTTTAACCATGCTTCCCCAATCCTAATTTTCATTATTTTTGATCCCACATCATGAAGTTATTTGGCACTTTAGAGACAGGGCTTGCCCAAAAGAAGAAGGTAGGCATTCTATGATAATGAGCCTCACTATCTAGTGAACTCCTCTAATTGTGATTACCATGTTGGAGATCATTCCACAGACCTTTGGTTTCCTTTTTTTATTCGAATAGGAAATGGCTTCATATTCTTGAGATTAAATCTTTTCATTAGACTCTTAGAAATGGTATTCACAATCCTCCATTCATAATGAACCCTTGGATGTTTCGCTTCTTTATCATCATTGTAATGATTATACTAGCCTTCTCTACCACTTGGGTGTCAACAATTCGGATGGTGATCATTGATGTGCCTTAATTTTGACCTGGTACAAATTGCCTCACAAATATTTCCCATAAATAAGGGTCCAATTGCAATATTCATCCAATGTCAAGCAGGTCATCATGTCCCTAAATATTCCCCAAGATATTTTTGCTTCTTTGCTTGGTTCTCCACCTCAATTTGGCTCTAGGTCATGCAACACAAGATTTGTAATGCACTTGTTGTTGATGCCTCTGCTCGCTTTTGTGAGTTCTACGCTTGTCTTATAGTGTGCTCAGTATTCTCTAGTTAGGAATCCAAGGAAGACCCAAGGCTAGAAAAAAGTGGTGTGACAAGTCTTCATGCCACGAAAATACAAAAAAAGAGTGCCACAAAAAATGTTGCGATGCTTGCACCAAGCATGTTGACAATCACTCAAAATTCTAATACAACAACAAACAAACAACTAGCCTCAACCAAGTTACTCAAGAAACAAAGCTAAAAGATGACAGACTGCCCCATCTTGACCAAGTAAGAGGTTATAGACCAAGAGGTCAAGAAGACATACAAACATGCCAAGAGGAAAAAGATAAAAAGATCATGTGCTTCTTCTACAAATAAGACGTCCATGATAAAATCAAGTGCAAGCTAGGGAAAGAGCACATTAAACTCCTTTGAAGCAACTCAAAAAGACGAGAGTAGGTTTAGCTATTGGATGCCAAGAAATTCTAGTAGAGGTACCAATGGATGTCAATTCAGTAACCCAATCCAAGGGACTGGTAGCATTTCTACCAACCATGAGATTTGCTACGTATTTCTACACTTTGCAATCCTTGGTGAAGAATAGAGGTTTTCTTATAGAGACAAAAAATTGTCACCAAAAGGGAAGGGCATTAGTTGTATTAGTAAGGACAAATAGAAGCTGCATCAAAGTGGCAAGGGAACTAAAATGCAAGGTCCCTCAATGGAGTCTTGAATCAAATTTCTGAGTTTTGCTTCCTTCTTTGTTGAGGGAAATCTATCCTCGCTCTCGTTGACATCTTGGACTTGAGTATTCCACCCTTCTAAGAAATGGCTCTATTGAGAAGAAACCCATGGTTCTTTATTGTGTTGAATGTCTCCAATGAACATACATTCATGTTTGTACAACTAAATAATGAAGTGTACATCATTATTTCATCAGGCAAGGTGCTCCAATGATTTATTAGTTCTCTCATGCATGGCATGAAATCTTGAATCACTGCTCCTTTCTTCTGCTTTAAGTCATTGATCTTGGTTCGGACATTGATCTTGGTTTGGACATCTTGCTCACATACTTCTTGACCAAATTGTCTCAAGAAGGCTTTTAACATCTGTGCTAATATAAGAATTGTCAAGATGGGGAACTATTTGAATCATCTCTATGATGCTTCACCAAAGTGCATCCTTGGTTGTTATAGTTCCATTTGATGGTGCACAGTTAGAGAAGCTTTGCAACAAGTGGTTGTACGAGTCTTCATACTCCACTCCTTTCAAGTCTTGGACCGTCACCTTTTTGTGATGGGATGCTTTTTGAATGAGGTCTCACCACATCAAGGATTCTTGCATGTTGTCTTTCTTACTCAGGCTATGGTTTCTTGGGCATTTTGTGTTGCTCACCTAGTATGCTTCTAAATCGAGGGTTCTCTTGACCTGGAGTTTTGTATGTTTTTGTTAATAGGTTTGTGGCACACCTTTACCTTGGGCTCTGCCTTGTCACCAATCATGTATGCCTACACTTATGGCCATGTGCATGCCTCAACCTTGAGCTTTGATTCTCCTCCTTTGGTCTTGCATGTTTCTCTTGTGCATGCATTGACTTGGAACTCACTCTTGGCTCATCCAACCTAGCACATCATTCTCAATCAAAATTGCATCTTGTTTCAGGGCTTGATCCCCATTGATATCCTTGATGGCCTTGCTTGTGGATTCTCTCATACCACGATTCTTTATGGAAGAAATCAAAATATTTGCTTTTTGAGTAGGATCCAATTCATAGATGCACCTCGTAATGCAAAAGCCATAACCATTGATATTATGTACCATGTGCTTGAAAACTTGCGATTGAAGGTGTTAATTTGATTAAGATGAAGATCCAATTGCCACTTATGATTGAAAGCATTAATGCCAATGAGATGAAGCTCTACAATCACAACTGAGCATAGTATAGTCCTTGCACATCATGCTCATGAGAGTTCTAGTCAAGACATGACCATAGAGAGTGCGTAGTGCAAAGGAAAATATAAAATGCTATGGATCAAAGGAATAAATCATAAGTTGCTTGGGCTATTTTGCAATCAATATGCATTACTATTTGTATGGAAACACAAATGCTATGGAGCAAAGAAATCAAGAGGTGCCCCTTCCCTAATGATCACTTTCATGAATTTGTAAATGAGTCTATTGTACTTTGAGATGCTCTAGGAGCATCTATATCTACCTGAAAATCAAAAGATAAACTAGGAAAATGGACTTGAGATTCTCTAGGATAAACCAGAGGAAAATGGGAAAAGGTAGAAAATATCATTATGGGAAATGGCCCACCTCCCATAGTTCCACCCAACTTGCTAGGCATACATATACCCAAGGTTGATTCAATAGGTTTGATACAAGCAAGCCTTGGGATTTGCAAATCAATAACCAAGTATATCTACACCATCTAGAACAAAAGTGATTACATTGGCGTCAAGGATTGTGGTATTCTTCAAGAGTATTTGTATCTAGGACTTGGAGATTACACTCTTAATAGGTCAAATTTGTGTTCCAAATATCCATTTAGTATGGTAAATAATGAGGAAGTGCAACATGTATGGAATTGTAGTGCTAGGTATTGAAAATGTAGGTGGATTTTATTCAATGAATTTTAAACTAAGCTTTTTCCATCTACCCTCTACTGAGGGCTTGCAAATCAATTAGGTTAGAAAAGAGTGATTATTTGTAGTAGTAATAAAAATCTTGTAACTATTTGCCTAGATGCATCTTTTAATGTATGGCTTCACAGAGAGAGAGAGAGAGAGAGAGAGAAGAAAAAAAGTCTATTCTTGTTTAGCTCTAGTAATGAACTCCTAATAGCCTTTTCCCTTAAGGAAATTCGTCATTCTAAACTTCCATGCTTGGAAGTTATTCTTGTTAAGCTTTTCAGTGACAATCTGTGAAAGAGCATCAGATGCCATTACAAAACACTGCAAAAATATTCTGTCACTACAAAAAATACAACTTCTGCCTCACAAGGGCAAATCTGCAAAATTGACGAAAGTGGTATTTGAGCACATAGTCACTTCCTTGTGACGATTATGCATCAACAGACAAAAGAATGATTCTGTCACTCCCAATATCTGTGCGCACAGGCATACGATGCAATTTCTGTGGTAACTTTTCACCAACCTGCGGAACAATGGTTGTATAGTAAAAATAGGACACTTTTCTGAGTGCCTGCGAAAAACTTCCACCACCAAAACGGGCCCTAAAATGGCCTCGAATAAAAAAAATAATGTCATTGCCACACCGTGAAGGGCGTCCCAATCTGAGACAGTGCACTCTTGCACTTTTCGGCTATGCTACCTACATAGATTTGCTCCAAAACTCGAGAATGGAAAGCAACACCGATCCTCTTACCAAGACACCACGAACTTGGTTTGCTTTCTTGAGCTCCTTACCATGAACTGAGCTCTGATACCATGTGAAGAGAGTGGGAGAGAGGTAAGGAGTCTCACTTGCATCTTTCTCACATACACAATGGGGGAATACACACAAAGGTGGAGGCTGAAAACAATTTTCTTCTTCTTAGTTGTGAAAGCCAAAAAGAACTCTCTCTCTTAGTACAAAAGGAATAGATGAATCCTATATGTGGGTCTCAAACCAAACTCAGCTTACCTAGGTGGCATACTAACTAAGCCACTAACTAGAGTACATAAAGATAGCTGTCATCCAGCTATTATTCATGGGCGGTGTACCAACCGCATCTGCAGCTAACAAGTCGGTGACATAAATGCACAATGGTCACCCTGGCATATCACGAGTGGAGCTCGATATCTCAACAGGGGGGAGGGAGGGAGGGAGGGGGGGAGGGAGGGAGAGAGAGAGAGAGAGAGAGAGAGAGAGAGAGAGAGAGAGAGAGAGAGAGAGAGAGAGAGGGAGGGAGGGAGGGAGAGAGAGGCGAGGGAGGGAGGGAGAGAGAAGGAGAGGAGGGGGGGGAGGGAGGGAGGGGGCGGGGAGAGAGGGGGAGAGTGAGAGAGGGGGGGAGGGGAGGGAGGGAGAAGGGAGAGAGGGAGGGAGCAAGAGAGAGAGAGAGAGAGAGAGAGAGAGAGAGAGAGAGAGAGAGAGAGAGAGAGAGAGAGAGAGAGAGATGAGATGTTTCTAATAGAGAGTGGATCTTGTTGCAATATTTTTGTAATACTTTCAGAATGTTCCTTATCATATCAGTAGGCTCTGATAAGGTTGAATGGCCCATCAAAGAGGGGGAGGACTTTAGCGAACAAAGCTTCTAACATATAGGTAGGGATTCTACCTCATAACGTGTGGAAGCTTCCAAAGGGGGATTTTGTTCAACACCTGGCATAGCTTGTGGTTGATTTGATGGTGGTGAGGAGGGTTTTGGGGCGCCATTCTTGGTTAGCTAAGGTTGGTAATCTTGGAGACTAGAGCTCAATGAATGAGATGGCAATTGTTATGGGGGACCCATATGATACCAAAGCTATAAGGGCAAAGGGAGCATGATGGTTGGAGCTAATGGGGATGGTCATTATTTTATGGGATGGTGTAATCATTTAGAAGGAATAGATCAATGAAATTATGAGCTAGTTTTGTCTTCGAGGTCCTCAGGGTCTTTGATTTTATTACTT